>NW_026511315.1:0-73728 GCF_027579735.1 Bombina bombina | reverse complement strand
AAAAGAGAAAGAAAGAAAGAAAGAAAGAGAGAAAGAAAGAAAGAGAAAGAAAGAAAGAAAGAGAAAGAGAGAGAAAGAGAAAGAAAGAAAGAGAGAAAGAGAGAGAAAGAGAAAGAGAAAGAGAGAGAGAGAGAGAGAGAGAGAGAGAGAGAGAGAGAGAGAGACAGACAGACTCCACAGTATCTCAGAAGTGGTCTACTAATTGTCTTATTCAGAGAATTACTGGGGTAAATCAAAGCCAGAGATAGAGTAGTCTTTTGATATTTATAATTAATTCATAGAAAGGCACTATAGTTGATTTGTTAGTTCATCCATCGTGGTGACACTCTGTAACCAGAAAATCCATTTGGTTTCGGTTTTCAGTAATTAATTCTCAATATTCCCTCCACGCATCCCTAGTTGGATTCTCTGGAGTATCCAGCATTTCAAATCAGGTTTTCCGTTATGATGTTCTAGAAAGCGTCTTGCGACAGTAGTCAGTTGTTTGTCCTTTTCCATATCCTTGCGTGCAATATATATTGCAGATATGTTCACCAAGTATGGTTCTGAGTTCCCTTGTCGACATCCCCACGTATCGTTTCCCCATCCACACATGATGCAGTATATTATGTTATGTGTTCTGCAGTTATAAACTTCCGTCATTTGCTTTTTTCCTTTTGGAAAAATATCCATTTCCTTTACATTTGACATATATGGGCAGAACTTGCATGAGCCACAGGGGTATGTTCCTGTGAGTTTATCCTTCCTTCCTGGGATGTTTTGAACAAAAACATAATTTATGTAAGAACTTACCTGATAAATTCATTTCTTTCATATTAGCAAGAGTCCATGAGCTAGTGACGTATGGGATATACATTCCTACCAGGAGGGGCAAAGTTTCCCAAACCTCAAAATGCCTATAAATACACCCCTCACCACACCCACAATTCAGTTTAACGAATAGCCAAGAAGTGGGTGATAAAAAAGTGCGAAAGCATATAAAATAAGGAATTGGAATAATTGTGCTTTATACAAAATCATAACCACCACAAAAAAAAAAAAGGGCGGGCCTCATGGACTCTTGCTAATATGAAAGAAATGAATTTATCAGGTAAGTTCTTACATAAATTATGTTTTCTTTAATGTAATTAGCAAGAGTCCATGAGCTAGTGACGTATGGGATAATGACTACCCAAGAAGTGGATCTTTCCACACAAGAGTCACTAGAGAGGGAGGGATAAAATAAAGACAGCCAATTCCTGCTGAAAATAATCCACACCCAAAATAAAGTTTAACGAAAAACATAAGCAGAAGATTCAAACTGAAACCGCTGCCTGAAGTACTTTTCTACCAAAAACTGCTTCAGAAGAAGAAAATACATCAAAATGGTAGAATTTAGTAAAAGTATGCAAAGAGGACCAAGTTGCTGCTTTGCAGATCTGGTCAACCGAAGCTTCATTCCTAAACGCCCAGGAAGTAGAAACTGACCTAGTAGAATGAGCTGTAATTCTCTGAGGCGGAGTTTTACCCGACTCAACATAGGCAAGATGAATTAAAGATTTCAACCAAGATGCCAAAGAAATGGCAGAAGCTTTCTGGCCTTTTCTAGAACCGGAAAAGATAACAAATAGACTAGAAGTCTTACGAAAAGATTTCGTAGCTTCAACATAATATTTCAAAGCTCTAACAACATCCAAAGAATGCAACGATTTCTCCTTAGAATTCTTAGGATTAGGACATAATGAAGGAACCACAATTTCTCTACTAATGTTGTTGGAATTCACAACTTTAGGTAAAAATTCAAAAGAAGTTCGCAACACCGCCTTATCCTGATGAAAAATCAGAAAAGGAGACTCACAAGAAAGAGCAGATAATTCAGAAACTCTTCTGGCAGAAGAGATGGCCAAAAGGAACAAAACTTTCCAAGAAAGTAATTTAATGTCCAATGAATGCATAGGTTCAAACGGAGGAGCTTGAAGAGCTCCCAGAACCAAATTCAAACTCCAAGGAGGAGAAATTGACTTAATGACAGGTTTTATACGAACCAAAGCTTGTACAAAACAATGAATATCAGGAAGAATAGCAATCTTTCTGTGAAAAAGAACAGAAAGAGCAGAGATTTGTCCTTTCAAAGAACTTGTGGACAAACCCTTATCTAAACCATCCTGAAGGAACTGTAAAATTCTTGGTATTCTAAAAGAATGCCAGGAAAAATGATGAGAAAGACACCAAGAAATATAAGTCTTCCAGACTCTATAATATATCTCTCGATATACAGATTTACGAGCCTGTAACATAGTATTAATCACAGAGTCAGAGAAACCTCTTTGACCAAGAATCAAGCGTTCAATCTCCATACCTTTAAATTTAAGGATTTCAGATCCTGATGGAAAAAAGGACCTTGTGACAGAAGGTCTGGTCTTAACGGAAGAGTCCACGGTTGGCAAGAGGCCATCCGGACAAGATCCGCATACCAAAACCTGTGAGGCCATGCCGGAGCTACCAGCAGAACAAACGAGCATTCCTTCAGAATCTTGGAGATTACTCTTGGAAGAAGAACTAGAGGCGGAAAGATATAGGCAGGATGATACTTCCAAGGAAGTGATAATGCATCCACTGCCTCCGCCTGAGGATCCCGGGATCTGGACAGATACCTGGGAATTTTCTTGTTTAGATGGGACGCCATCAGATCTATTTCTGGAAGTTCCCACATTTGAACAATCTGAAGAAATACCTCTGGGTGAAGAGACCATTCGCCCGGATGCAACGTTTGGCGACTGAGATAATCCGCTTCCCAATTGTCTACACCTGGGATATGAACCGCAGAGATTAGACAGGAGCTGGATTCCGCCCAAACCAAAATTCGAGATACTTCTTTCATAGCCAGAGGACTGTGAGTCCCTCCTTGATGATTGATGTATGCCACAGTTGTGACATTGTCTGTCTGAAAACAAATGAACGATTCTCTCTTCAGAAGAGGCCAAAACTGAAGAGCTCTGAAAATTGCACGGAGTTCCAAAATATTGATCGGTAATCTCACCTCCTGAGATTCCCAAACTCCTTGTGCCGTCAGAGATCCCCACACAGCTCCCCAACCTGTGAGACTTGCATCTGTTGAAATTACAGTCCAGGTCGGAAGCACAAAAGAAGCCCCCTGAATTAAACGATGGTGATCTGTCCACCATGTTAGAGAGTGTCGAACAATCGGTTTTAAAGATATTAATTGAGATATCTTCGTGTAATCCTTGCACCATTGCTTCAGCATACAGAGCTGAAGAGGTCGCATGTGAAAACGAGCAAAGGGGATCGCGTCCGATGCAGCAGTCATAAGACCTAGAATTTCCATGCATAAGGCTACCGAAGGGAATGATTGTGACTGAAGGTTTCGACAAGCTGTAATCAACTTTAGACGTCTCTTGTCTGTTAAAGACAGAGTCATGGACACTGAATCCATCTGGAAACCCAGAAAGGTTACCCTTGTCTGAGGAATCAAATAACTTTTTGGTAAATTGATCCTCCAACCATGATCTTGAAGAAACAACACAAGTCGATTCATATGAGATTCTGCTAAATGTAAAGACTGAGCAAGTACCAAGATATCGTCCAAATAAGGAAATACCACAATACCCTGTTCTCTGATTACAGACAGCAGGGCACCGAGAACCTTTGTAAAAATTCTTGGAGCTGTAGCTAGGCCAAACGGCACAGCCACAAACTGGTAATGCTTGTCCAGAAACGAGAATCTCAGGAACTGATAATGATCTGGATGAATCGGAATATGCAGATATGCATCCTGTAAATCTATTGTGGACATATAATTCCCTTGCTGAACAAAAGGTAAGATAGTCCTTACAGTTACCATCTTGAACGTTGGTATCCTTACATAACGATTCAATATTTTTAGATCCAGAACTGGTCTGAAAGAATTCTCCTTCTTTGGTACAATGAAGAGATTTGAATAAAACCCCATCCCCTGTTCCGGAACTGGAACTGGCATAATTACTCCAGTCAACTCTAGATCTGAAACACATTTCAGAAATGCTTGAGCTTTTACTGGATTTACTGGGACACGGGAAAAAAAAAATCTCTTTGCAGGAGGTCTCAACTTGAAACCAATTCTGTACCCTTCTGAAACAATGCTCTGAATCCAAAGATTGTGAACAGAATTGATCCAAATTTCCTTGAAAAAACGTAACCTGCCCCCTACCAGCTGAGCTGGAATGAGGGCCGCACCTTCATGTGGACTTAGAAGCAGGCTTTGCCTTTCTAGCTGGCTTGGATTTATTCCAGACTGGAGATGGTCTCCAAACTGAAACTGCTCCTGAGGATGAAGGATCAGGCTTTTGTTCTTTGTTGAAACGAAAGGAACGAAAACGATTATTAGCCCTGTTTTTACCTTTAGATTTTTTATCCTGTGGTAAAAAAGTTCCTTTCCCACCAGTAACAGTTGAAATAATGGAATCCAACTGAGAACCAAATAATTTGTTACCCTGGAAAGAAATGGAAAGTAAAGTTGATTTAGAAGCCATATCAGAATTCCAAGTTTTAAGCCATAAAGCTCTTCTAGCTAAAATAGCTAGAGACATAAACCTGACATCAACTCTGATAATATCAAAAATGGCATCACAGATAAAATTATTAGCATGTTGAAGAAGAATAATAATATCATGAGAATCACGATGTGTTACTTGTTGCGCTAAAGTTTCCAACCAAAAAGTTGAAGCTGCAGCAACATCAGCCAAAGATATAGCAGGTCTAAGAAGATTACCTGAACACAGATAAGCTTTTCTTAGAAAGGACTCAATTTTCCTATCTAGAGGATCCTTAAACGAAGTACCATCTGACGTAGGAATAGTAGTACGTTTAGCAAGGGTAGAAATAGCCCCATCAACTTTAGGGATCTTGTCCCAAAATTCTAATCTGTCAGACGGCACAGGATATAATTGCTTAAAACGTTTAGAAGGAGTAAATGAATTACCCAAATTATCCCATTCTTTGGAAATTACTGCAGAAATAGCATCAGGGACAGGAAAAACTTCTGGAATAACTACAGGAGATTTAAAAACCTTATTTAAACGTTTAGATTTAGTATCAAGAGGACCAGAATCCTCTATTTCTAAAGCAATTAGGACTTTATTAAGTAAAGAACGAATAAATTCCATTTTAAATAAATATGAAGATTTATCAGCATCAACCTCTGAGACAGAATCCTCTGAACCAGAGGAATCATCAGAATCAGAATGATGATGTTCAGTTAAAAATTCATCTGTAGGGAGAGAAGTTTTAAAAGATTTTTTACGTTTACTAGAAGGAGAAATAACAGACATAGCCTTCTTTATGGATTCAGAAACAAAATCTCTTATATTATCAGGAACATTCTGCACCTTAGATGTTGAAGGAACTGCAACAGGCAATGGTACTTTACTAAAGGAAATATTATCTGCTTTAACAAGTTTGTCATGACAATCAATACAAACAACAGCTGGAGGAATAGCTACCAAAAGTTTACAGCAGATACACTTAGCTTTGGTAGATTCAGCACTTGACAGCGATTTTCCTGTAGTATCTTCTGACTCAGATGCAACGTGAGACATCTTGCAATATGCAAGAGAAAAAACAACATATATATAAAGCAAAATTGATCAAATTCCTTAAATGACAGTTTCAGGAATGGGAAAAAATGCCAAAGAACAAGCTTCTAGCAACCAGAAGCAATAAAAAATGAGACTTAAATAATGTGGAGACAAAAGTGACGCCCATATTTTTTCGCGCCAAATAAGACGCCCACATTATTTGGCGCCTAAATGCTTTTTGGCGCCAAAAATGACGCCACATCCGGAACGCCGACATTTTTGGCGCAAAATAACGTCAAAAAAATGACGCAACTTCCGGCGACACGTATGACGCCGGAAACGGAAATAGAATTTTTGTGCCAAAAAAGTCCGCGCCAAGAATGACGCAATAAAATGAAGCATTTTCAGCCCCCGCGAGCCTAACAGCCCACAGGGAAAAAGTCAAATTTTAAGGTAAGAAAAATGTTAAATTAAAATGCATTATCCCAAATATGAAACTGACTGTCTGAAAATAAGGAAAGTTGAACATTCTGAGTCAAGGCAAATAAATGTTTGAATACATATATTTAGAACTTTATAAACAAAGTGCCCAACCATAGCTAGGAGTGTCACAGAAAATAAGACTTACTTACCCCAGGACACTCATCTACATATAGCAGATAGCCAAACCAGTACTGAAACGAGAATCAGCAGAGGTAATGGTATATATAAGAGTATATCGTCGATCTGAAAAGGGAGGTAAGAGATGAATCTCTACGACCGAGAACAGAGAACCTATGAAATAGACCCCTTAGAAGGAGATCACTGCATTCAAATAGGCAATACTCTCCTCACATCCCTCTGACATTCACTGCACGCTGAGAGGAAAACCGGGCTCCAACTTGCTGCGGAGCGCATATCAACGTAGAATCTAGCACAAACTTACTTCACCATCTCCATCGGAGGCAAAGTTTTTAAAAACTGAATTGTGGGTGTGGTGAGGGGTGTATTTATAGGCATTTTGAGGTTTGGGAAACTTTGCCCCTCCTGGTAGGAATGTATATCCCATACGTCACTAGCTCATGGACTCTTGCTAATTACATGAAAGAAATTACTTTTTACTATTATATCCCTTAGAGTAGGTGCAAGTCTCCATGTGACTGCCACTCTGTCACCCACACTCTTTGCCATGTCTTCATCTGTGTGTAAGATGTGGAGATATCTATTCAGAATCTTGCATTGTTAAAAGTGCCAATAAATCTTACGCGTGTCCGTGATTCTTTTAACCTTTGGTTTAAGGAGGGGAGGTCAATCCTGGGAGTATGGAGTGTTTTGTGATATGCCCTTTTTAAGATTCGATTTGGATATTGCCTCTGAGTCTCTTTCAATACCTTTGCTTGTTTTATAAATGTTTCTGTGTCTGGGGAATTTTTACGCCTACGTAGAAACTGCTCAAAGGGAATACTGTTTTTTTTTGTTTTTTTTTATTATGTTTATTATGTTGTCTTTTTATTTTCAAATAAAAAATGAAATAACAGAAAAAAAAGATCATAACAAATACATCTCTGTCAATTAAGATTATTACAAAATTAACAATGTCACATTATAAAGGTATAACTCTATAAGGCATAACCCAAATGTCCTTCGCCATTTTCTTCTTTTTCATCTTGTGCTGAGAGTCCAGGATTTTATGAAAGATAAAGATTTCAAAAATAGCAGTGGGAGAGCAAACCCTGTTTGTGTCCAAAGTGGGCATATGGGTAAATTAACTAAGGAATCTAATGGTGACATCAATTTTGCAGCAATACAGAGATTATGCATCAAAAACTGTGATGGAGGATACTAAAAGGATAGTACAGAAAAGTAAGGAAAGAAAGTGAATACGTTAGCTCAAGATGAGATAAGTGCTGCACTCACTCCGAATCAATTTGGTTCGTGCTAGTGTTCACTCGCTCTGTTAATAGGGTCTCTTTCTGGTATCTAATTATCGTGTCTGTGATGTATCAGGTTAGTAGGTCACTAAACGGGTCTTTGCATAG
Organism: Bombina bombina; assembly: GCF_027579735.1. Lineage (NCBI taxonomy): Eukaryota > Metazoa > Chordata > Amphibia > Anura > Bombinatoridae > Bombina > Bombina bombina. The sequence goes on along the minus strand of NW_026511315.1, from coordinate 66,158 downwards.
TTATTCATTTAATACCAGTCTAAATGTTACTAAAGGTGAAGGACTCCCATAAAAATTGCATATCTTGATAAAAGGGGATTTGCCCTATTCTAAGATAGTGTAGCCTTTCCAGTGTTAAATTCCTGTGTACTAGTGTTTTCCAATCTTGTTGGCTAGGTATCTGTGTAGATTTCCACTTTTTTGGGATCAATTGATTGGCTGCATTAAGCATTATTTGGTATAGGCGACGTCTTATTTTGCATTTGATGTTAGGTGGATGACAGAGTAAGACTAGTTCTGGACTGGGGGCCAGTTGTGTATTCAGTACTGTGTTGATGCTACTAAAGATCTCAGACCAATATGATTTTATATGTTCACACTCCCACCAAATGTGGGATAAGTGTCCCTCTTGAGGGCATCCCCTCCAGCAGGATCCGGATGATTGCTTAAAAATATATTTGATTCTCGCCGGGGTAAGATACCACCTCATCATTATTTTAATATTGGTCTCTTTTGCGTGTATGGAGTGAGTAGAGCGATAGAGGTTCTCAAACCTATGGAGCCAAATTTTTGAATTAGTGTTGATGCCAAGTTCTCTGTCCCATTTGTGTGTATATGATGGCAGGAGAGGGAAGGTGTTGGAGAGGATGAGTTTATGTAGTTTAGAGATATTTCCAGTGATATTTTCCTTTGAAATGCAAATTTGTTCGAAGGGGGTCAGTTGGCGCATTAGGTTTTCCCTATATTTGTGTGTTACTATGTAATGTCGCATTTGATGAACCTTTAGCCAGGATGCTAAGAAGGGGTGTCCTAAAGAGTCCAGCTGAGGCTTAGTCTTGACAATGTGTGTGTTATCTGTCAGAGTGTATAGTGGAAGGTTTTTAATAGGGTGCAAGAGGTGTGGAAAGGTTTGGTTCATGCCTGGGGGAAACTCAGAATTATCTAGGAGAGTTGTAAGTGGGGAGTGCCAGGATGATATCTTGTTTGGGGATTTACATATCTTCTTCCAGTCAGACCAAGTTTCGTTGGTGATTGAGGAAGTCGAGATGGAGTATTTATTGGTATATGCCGGATTCCAACACACTATTTAAATTGTGTGAGGCCGTTAGTGCATTTTCAATTTGTAGCCATCTTTTAGCGTTGGAGTCTTCTGATTTACACCAATCAGAAATTCTCTGTAGGGATGTTGCTAGTTTATATGACTGCAGATGGGGGACACCTAGTCCTCCTTCGATGGGAGGTTTGAATAAAGTATTTTTATTGATTCTTGGGGGCCTCCGTCTCCATATATAGTCATTAATGATTTTCTGTAAGGTATCAAGGTCTTTTCGAATGCCTGGGATGGGGACTGTCTGAAGGATGTACAGGACTTTAGGGAGTAAAGTCATTTTAGATGCATTAATTCTGCCTAGCCAAGAGATATTCTTGGGGAGCCAGGTGGTCGTGAGTGTTTTGAATTCTGCAAATTAGGTTGCCGTAGTTATAGAGACGTAGATCAGATTTATTTGGTGTAATGCAAATACCTAAATATTTTAAATATTTTGTCTGCTGTTTAAGGGGGCATAATGAATTTAGGGTATCTAAGGAATGTCCTGGGAGATTTATAGGCAGATATTCTGATTTGGTTATATTTACTAGGTAATTTGAAACAAGTCCAAAGCGCTCCAATTCCGAGATGGTTAATTGGAGAGAGGAGAGGGGGTTTGTAAGCGTGAATAGTAGGTCATCTGCAAAAATAGCTAATTTGTGCGTTTGATTGTCTATGTCTATACCATGAATGTCCCTATTTAACCGTATTTTGATGGCTAGAGGCTCTAGAGAAAGAATGAAGAGGAGGGGGGACAGGGGACAGCCCTGCCTAGAGCCGTTTCTAATTTCAAATGAGTCAGAGAGAGTGCCATTTATTTTTATCTGTGCCGTGGGGTTGGTATACAATGTCAGTATTTTTTAAAAAAAGAGTCTGGGAGATGGAACCGTCTCAAGGTCTCCTGTAGGTATGTCCAGTCTAGTCGGTCGAAAGCTTTTTCAGCGTCAGTCAATAGAAATACAGTCGGGGTTCTGTTTTGTGTGATATACTCTAGAAGGTTATGGACTCTGACCGTATTATCTTTTGCTTCCCTGTTGGGTACAAACCCAACCTGGTCTTGGTGGATTATTGAAGGTAGGATATGGTTCAGGCGAGTGGCAAGGATCTTGGCATAAAGTTTAAGGTCAACGTTAAGTAGTGAGATCGGTCTAAAGTTTGCTGGTGAAGTTGGGGTTTTTCCAGGTTTGGGTATGACAGAGATATTGGCTTGTAGCATATTGACGGGGAAAGGGTGGGTTTCCGTGATCGAATTAAATAGGGTTGTTAAGTGTGGGACTAGATGTCTTGCAAATGTTTTATAATATAAGCCTGTAAAACCGTCTGGGCCTGGGGCTTTGTTCTGTTTAAGTTGTTTTATCGCGTCTTGTATTTCTGTTGGACGAATAGGTTGGTCAAGAAGTATGTATTGGTCAGGAGTTATTTGTGGGATTGTTATCTCATCTAAGTATTGGCAACATAGGCGTAAATGAGAGTGGGAGCGTCTGTTAGGGAAGAGATTGTAAAGTTTATTATAGAACTTTTTAAATTCATCTGCTATGGTGTTGGTGTCTTCTATTTGCTTGCCCTGAGGTGTCTTGATAGAGTGGATATATGTGCTCTGCTGTTGTTTTTTAAGAGCTCTGGCTAGAAGCCGGCCTGGTTTATTTCCCTCTGTGTAATATTTTTGTTGGAGAAATAACAGCTGTCTCTGTGAATTAATCTGCAGGATTGAATTTAGATTTTCTCTTTTATTTTTAAGTTGTTGCAGTATCGAATCATCAGAGGGATTGACCTTATGTGCGTAATCTAGCTTAGCAATTTCTTTGGATAGGAGTTCTACCTCTTCCCTGTGCTTTCTCTTTATTTGTGCTTTGGTTTTGATAAATTCCCCCCTTATAGTACATTTATGGGCTTCCCAAAGGGTAGTGATGTCTACATCCGGGGTATTATTTAGTGAGAAATAAGATTTTATATGTTTCGAGAAGAGTTTTATCTGCACAGGGTCTAGTAAGATAGAGTCGTCTAGCCTCCATTGAAAAGCTCGGAGTGGAGCAGAGGGCCATTGTATTGTGCAAGACACTAGGGAGTGGTCTGACCAGGATGTGTGTGTGATATGTGATTGTTTGGTGTGGGATAAGACCAGATGGTCTACTAGAATATAATCTACTCTTGAGTAATTTCGGTTGGGATGGGAGAAAAAGGTGAAGTCTGATTTTTGGGGGTGAAAGTATCTCCACACATCATGTAAACCTAAAGCTCTAAATTTCTTCCAGATATTAATCAAGTTTGGTGTTTTAGTTCTAGTACCTGGATTCGAGCAATCTACAGTAGGATCTAACGGAAAATTTAAGTCTCCCGAAAGTATCAGGGATCCCTTGCGTTCTTTGTATATCACGTCTGTAATTGTGGATATGAATTTGTCTTGATGAGAGTTGGGGGCATAGATTCATACATTCATCAGTGTCACTGGCTTCCCAAATAATAGCCCCCTTAGACAGATGTACCTTCCCTCTTTGTCTGAAACTATATGTGTTTTGGTGAAGGGGACGGATTTATGTATTAGGATGCTAACGCCATTAACTTTTTTATTCGGGTTGGTACTATGAAAGTGTTGAGGGTAATACGGGGAAAAGTATTTAGGGATATTTTTTGATTTAAAGTGGGTTTCTTGGAGCATTAAGATGTGGTCCCCTTTGCTGTGTAGGTCTTTTATGGCCATTCTTCTTTTATTGGGGCAGTTTAGACCCTTCGCGTTTTGTGTGATAATAACTAGATTTTGTGACCTGTGTTTATTCATTGGTGTAGCGTGGGAAAAGAAGAGCTATGAGACCTACTCAGAGCGAGAGACAGTATGGATGTTTCAGAGCGAGCACAGCACTCAATGAGAGCGAGATTAGAGGATTTCACAGGAAAAAGAAAAAGAAAGAAAAGTACAAAATATAAACAATACATTTTTAACGTCCATCTTAACTTACAGGAGAAAATCTCCCAACTGAGTGAAAACAAGAATATAGAATTATACAATTTTAACAGTTAACCATAAATTAACAAGCGAGTCCTCTTAATGAGGACTGCACAGGGAACAAGGTGGATATTACCTTAATATGAAGGGATAGACCTGCAGTCTATGTGGGAACTGTTGTAGTGCAATACTCATGAACGCCCCAGTTTTGCAAGTGGGCTGTGGTGGTTGGTCCCATTACACATAGAACCAAAGCAAAGACATAGAGCAGCACAAAAAGGAAAGTGCAATGACATTCAAAATTTTATTGTCAGCCTTTTTCTCCTAGTGAAGATTGCCTAACAGGTAAAGGTCCTGATGTCTTCCGTTGGCGAGCTTGGGTCCATTCTTTTCTTTGTGGGAGTGGAAGAGATCCAATTGCAATTTGTGGTGATTCCTGGTGGGCCGGGGGGACCTCTATCAGAGGGGGAGGTATGTCTAGATCCTTGCAAATAGACGAAATGTCCTTGATGGAGGAACAAGAGAGTCTTCTACCTTTCCATAATATTATCAGGTGGAAGGGGAAACCCCATCTATAGGGTATGTTCATTTTCCTCAGTAGCAGTGTGAGTGGTCTAAGATCTCTTCGTTTGGAGAGTGTTCTTTGAGAGAGAGGTCTGCGTACACTTGGATGTCAGCATTTTCATATCTAATGGGTTGTTGTTCCCTGGCCAATTTCATTAATTCCTCTTTCACTTGGAAATTTGTGATCCGGATTATAACATCCCTTGGTGGTTGGCCGGTTTGTGGTTTGGGACGCAACGCCCTGTGCGCTCTATCAATGTCAATTTTTGTTGGCATCTCTTCTTTCTTTAAGGCAGTGAAAAAATCTTGCAGGTATTGATCCAAATCTGCTGTTGTGATGGCTTCAGGGATGCCCCGCAGCCTAATGTTGTGGCGCCTGCTGCGATTCTCAGCATCGTCGAGTTTGTCTTCAAGCTCAGATATACTTGCGCCTTGCTGCTGGATGACACTTTGCAAATCAGAGATAGCTTCTGTGTGTGTTTCCTGGTTGTTTTCAAGAGTTTCGACTCTATGGCCTATCTCAGAAATGTCTTTTTTAAGGTCAGATATTTCTTCCTTAATGCACTGTTTAACCTGAGTGATTAATGAGGAGAAGTCTTTTTTTGAGGGTAGGGAGTTGAAAAGGGCTGTGGGAATTGTAATATTGTCAGGTGCAGGATCACATTCAGACTCAGAGGAGCTTTGCCCTGAGGTTTGATCTGGGAGATCAGCATTTGCAGAGTTAACATCCTTAGTATCTTGAAGAAGGTGTTGACAGTGTGAGAAGTAGCTTTAAGCTGCTTATTGCTTCTGCTTGGTTTGCAGCCTTTTTTGGGAGACATTATGTGCTTCGAGTGCAGTTGCAAATGTAAAAAGCAGGTATGCCCAGAGTCTAAGGCTTAGTGTAAAGGATGTAGAAATAAGTGGTCTGTGGAGGTTGTTAAAGATATTTCTGCTGATGGCTGAATAGTTGCTTCGTTTTACACTTTATTCTGTAACAGGGGATCAATTGTGCATTGCAGAAAGTATTTTAAAATTTTTACTGAGTATCAGGTCATGTGACCTCGGCTATGAATGATATTACCCCCTCCAGCCTTTTCTACCAATTTATGCCACAAAACATGCTGTTCCAAGCCTTGTGAAAGTCATATAGCTTTATGTATGCATTGTATAGCAAATCACTTAAATTGGTGGTTCAAGCGTTTCTATTATGTGCAAGTTGGTTTCTTACCGGAATTCCTCATAGCCTGTCTGCTTTGCTTTCCTGCACTGCGAGGTTGCTGCGTGTGAGTACTTTAGCCTAGGCTGCGGCCTACCACGGAACCGGCCCCCAGTTTGATAGTAAGTGATCGCAATGCGGTCGTCTGGTTAGGTGTAGAGTTGGTTAGCGGCAGTGATCCGTAAGAGTGTAAGTCTTTTTATTTACGGCAGCAGCCCCAGCCTTCTTTAACTATGATGGCGAACTCGGCCCATGCAGGAGCGCAGATCATCCGGTGTAGCAGGTGTTGCGACTTAGGATTAAGTCAAAGTTCCTCTAACATAAGGAGCGATATGTCTCCTAACATCCCTGCTATATTTTTCGCTGTTATTTAAAGCTGGCATTAGCCTAAGACGTCTTCACTCAGATGGGGCTCAGGAGCTCTACAGAAAAGCAGCCATCTCCTAGGCTGGCTAGCTCCGCCCCCCGGGAATACTGTTTTTTGTTGGAGTATGGTGGGCACTTTCAAAACTCAGAATGGAGTTGGTTGCAGTTTCTTTGCGAAAGAGATGTTTTTATTCTTCCGAACATGTCTCTGGAAATAGTTAGATCCAAGAAGTTCACCTTCTCAAAATTGATCTCTTTTGTCAATCTTAGATTCATATTGTTTCTGTTGAGGGTATTGAAGTCTCTCTTTCTCCTCTCCAGAGTATGAGGATATCATTGATATACCTTAACCATAACAGCACGTGTAGAGTAAATATATTGTTTGATTCGTTAAAGACTATCTCCCTCTCCCACCATCCCAAATATATGTTGGCGTATGTGGGTGCACACGCCGTGCCCATGGCAGTTCCCCTTAATGCAGGTAGAAGTTATTGTTAAAAACAAAATAGTTGTGGCTCAACACAAATTTAAAGTCATTTGACGATGAAGTCATTTTTCAAGGAGCATACTGTAGGTTCCATTTTTAAGAAATACTCCACTGCATAGCATCCCCTATCATGTTCAATTGAAGTATAGAGGGATTCCACGTCACAGGTTGCCAGGAAGGTGGAGTCATCCAAAGTAATCTCTTCAATTTTACATAGGACATCCATTGTGTCCCGAATGTATGAAGGTAATGTAAGTACAATATTACGTAATCTTATGTCGAGATATCTTGAGGCTTGTTCGCATAAGCTCCCCATACCCGACACAATGGGTCTCCCGGGTGGAATGGTTTTATTTTTGTGTACTTTTGGAAGTAGATACAATGTAGCTGTTTTGGGGTTATTAACTTGTAAGAATTTACATTCTTTTTCTGATATCAACAGGTCAGCTGTAGCATCATTAATTATCTTATTATACCTTTCAAGATGATCCTCAGTGGGCTTCCCTAGGAGTTTTTTATAGCAACTTCTATCTCCTAGTTGTCGTAATGCCTCGATCAGATACATGTCGATAGGCCACAGGACAATATTCCAGCCCTTGTCAGAGGGTTTTATTACTACATCCCGCCATCCCTCGATTTCTTGGAGGGCAGTGATTTCATTGCGGGTTATAATTTCTTTGTCACCCATAATTCTAAGAAATTCTTGGGTGACTAGTTTCAAATAAATTTCCAATTGTGGATATTGGGACCATTGTGGCATGTACTTTGATTTTCTAATGAGGTTCTTGGTCCAATCTTCCCCTTGTGTAGTCGTGTCTGTAGCCTCATTCTCATCTAATAGTGATACCAAGTCTAGCATAGCTTAGAAATCACTGTTATACTCTTCATGTTTACTGTATATTTTGTTGAAGGCTATCTTTCTGAGTAATAAATGAAGATATTTAATGGCATCAAAGATATTAAATCTGTTAGTAGGGGAGAAAGAGAGAACTCTTGAGAGAATACTAATATGGTCAGCGGTTACAGTTTTTTTTGAGAGATATATAATCTGCAGATTCTCTTCATCTACCATCTCGGTCTCCTGGACCAATCCTCCCCTGTCTGCATCTCCATTTGCTTCCTTTTCTCAGATTTCTTTCCATTTCCCCCCTCCCCTTCTCCTTTCTCTTTGGTTTTTGGGCCGTCTCGTTTTTTGAGAGAATGGCCTCTCTGTTGCTAGCGTTAGGTACTAATAACGTTCTATTGTTTGTATTTACTTCGGCATCTTCATTTGCTGAAGATTCACATTCGGATGATAGAGCCCCGTCTTTAGTTTTATTAGTGGGTAAATAATTTCTTCTTCTGGGGTTCATTTCGTCCTAGGTAAAGACTCTGCCTTTTTTAAAATCCCTCGTATCTCTATTCAACTTCTCACATTTAGTTTTTATGATCTCTTTTTCCTTATTATCCAATTCTTCCCTCATTTTGTTATATGCCGTCTTAAAGTTTAGTCTCCTATTTCTTTGTTTAGTTCTTGTACAATTTCCTGTTCATAATCAGAAAGTATGGCCACTAGCACCACTGAGCAACTAATTAGTGCCTGTACCCAGCACTCCTTGTAGTTCTCAATGTGGAAGCTAAACGAGGGAAAGAGGCATACTCTTAGGCCCCTAGGTATAATACGAATTGCAAGATATCTAACATAAGTGCTCTTATTCCAAGTAGAGCGTGTATGTTTCCTAATTAGTTCTCCAAATGTCTTTAAACCTTGTTCCCAATCATCAATTTCAATTGGTATATTTTTATCACTCCCAATATTGGCAAACGTTTTATTTATATTGGCTTGTCTATTTTTTTTTCTCTGCTGAGAAAATCTTCCATTAAATAGTTGCAGCGGTCTGAGATGTAGGCGTGCAAACGGCACTATGTCCATTGCCGCTACCATTAAGCCGATTACTTCCATGCACTGAGCCACCGAAGGGAGAGGAATGGAATAAAGAACAGGGCAGGAATTTAGAAGTTTTGATAACCTGGACTCAGTCAGGTAAATTTTCATTTCTACAGAATCTATCAGAGTCCCTAGGAAGGAAACTCTTGTGAGGGGGGATAGAGAACTCTTTTTCTCGTTCACCTTCCACCCATGCGACCTCAGAAATGCCAACACTATGTCCGTATGAGACTTGGCAATTTGGAAGTTTGACGCCTGAATCAGGATGTCGTCTAAATAAGGGGCCACTGCTATGCCCCGTGGCCTTAGGACCGCCAGAAGCGACCCCAGAACCTTCGTAAAAATTCTTGGGGCTGTAGCTAACCCAAAGGGAAGAGCAACAAACTGGTAGTGCCTGTCTAGGAAGGCAAACCTGACTTTGTGTATCGGAATGTGCAGATAAGCATCCTTTAAATCCCCTGTAGTCATATATTGACCCTCCTGGATCATAGGTAGGATGGTACGAATAGTCTCCATCTTGAATGATGGAACTCTGAGGAATTTGTTTAAGATCTTTAGATCCAAAATTGGTCTGAAGGTTCCCTCTTTTTTGGGAACCACAAACAGATTTGAGTAAAATCCCTGTCCCTGTTCCTCCTTTGGGACTGGATGGATCACTCCCATAACTAGGAGGTCTTGTACACTGTGTAAGAATGCCTCTCTCTTTATCTGGTTTGCAGATAATTGTGAAAGGTGAAATCTCCCTTTTGGGGGGGGAAGCCTTGAAGTCCAGAAGATATCCCTGGGATATAATTTCCAACGCCCAGGGATCCTGGACATCTCTTACCCACGCCTGGGCGAAGAGCGAAAGTCTGCCCCCTACTAGATCCGTTACCGGATAGGGGGCCGTTCCTTCATGCTATCTTAGAGGCAGCAGCAGGCTTTTTGGCCTGCTTACCCTTGTTCCAGGTCTGGTTAGGTCTCCAGACCGTCTTGGACTGAGCAAAAGCTCCCTCTTGTTTTGCATTAGAGGAAGTTGATGCCGCCCTTGCCTTGAAGTTTCGAAAGGCACGAAAATTAGACTGTTTGGCCCTTGGTTTGGACCTATCCTGAGGAAGGTTATGACCTTTTCCTCAAGTGATGATAGCAATAATCTCCTTCAAAGCAGGCCCGAATAGGGTCTGCCCCTTGAAGGGAATGTAAAGCAGCTTCGATTTTGAAGTAACGACAGCTGACCATGATTTAAGCCATAGCGCTCTGCGCGCCTGGATAGCAAAACCAGAATTCTTAGCTGTTAGTTTAGTCAAATGAACAATGGCATCAGAAACAAAAGAATTGGCTAGCTTAAGTGCTCTAAGCTTGTCAAGTATTTCATCCAATGGAGTCGCTTCCTGTAAAGCCTCTTCCAGAGACTCAAACCAGAACGCCGCAGCAGCAGTGACAGGCGCAATGCATGCAAGGGGCTGTAGGATAAAACCTTGTTGAATAAACATTTTCTTAAGGTAACCCTCTAACTTTGTATCCATTGGATCTAAGAAAGCACAACTGCGCTTGACAGGGATAGTAGTACGCTTTGCTAGAGTAGAAACTGCTCCCTCCACCTTAGGAACCGTCTGCCATAAGTCCCGTGTGGTGGCGTCTATTGGAAACATTTTTCTAAAAATAGGAGGGGGAGACGGCACACCTGGTCTATCCCATTCCTTAGTAATAATTTCTGTAAACCTTTTAGGTATTGGAAAAACATCAGTACACACCGGCACTGCATATTATTTATCCAGTCTACACAATTTCTCTGGCACTGCAATTGTATCAGTCATTCAGAGCAGCTAAAACCTCCCTGAGTAACACGCGGAGGTGTTCAAGCTTAAATTTAAATGTAGAAATATCAGAATCAGGTTGCATCATCTTCCCTGAGTCAGAAATATCACCCACAGAAAGAAGCTCTCCTTCAGCTTCTGCATATTGTGAGGCAGTATCAGACATAGTTCTTAAAGCGTCAGTATGCTCTGTATTTCGTCTAACTCCAGAGCTATCTCGCTTTCCTCTAAATTCAGGTAGTCTGGCTAATACCGCTGACAGTATTATCCATGACTGCCGCCATGTCTTGTAAAGTAAACGCTATGGGCGCCCTGGATGTACTTGGCGCCATTTGAGCGTGAGTCCCTTGAGCGGGAGTCAAAGGATCTGACACGTGGGGAGAGTTAGTCAGCATAACTTCCCCCTCGTCAGATTCCTCTGGTGATAAATTTTTTAAAGACAGAATATGATCTTTATTGCTTAAAGTGAAATCAGTACATTTGGTACACATTCTAAGAGGGGGTTCCACCATGGCTTTTAAACATAATGAACAAGGAGTTTGCTCTATGTCAGACATGTTTATACAGACTAGCAAGCTTGGAAAACACTTTAAATCAAGTTAACAAGCAAATATAAAAAACGGTACTGTGCCTTTAAGAGAAACAAATTTTCTCATAATTTGAAAAACAGTGAAAAAAGGCAGTAAATCAAACGAAATTTTTACAGTGTGTATAATAATCTAACAGAGCATTGCACCCACTTGCAAATGGATGATTAACCCCTTAGTTCAAAAACCGGATCAAAAAAACGATAGACTTTTTTTTAACAGTCACACCAAACTGCCACAGCCTTGCTGTGGGCCTACCTTCCCCAACAAATGATTTTGGAAGCCTAAGAGCCCTTTAGAGATGTCCTATAGCATTCAGGGAACTCCTGGATGTCTCAGTCTGTAATAGTTAATGCACAAAAAAGCACTAAACTAGGCCCCTCCCACTCATAGTAACACAGTGGAAAGCCTCAGGAAACTGTTTCTAGGCAGATTTAAGCCAGCCATGTGGAAAAAAACTAGGCCCCAATAAAGTTTTATCACCAAAGTATATATAAAAACATTTAAACATGCCAGCAAACGTTTTATATTATAAATATAAAAGAGTATTACCTCAGAAAGTAAGCATGATACCAGTCGCTATTAAATCACTGTATTCAGGCTTACCTTACATAAATTTGGTATCAGCAGCATTTTCTAGCCTTCACATCTTCTAGAAAAATATTAACTGCACATACCTCATAGCAGGATAACCTGAACGCCATTCCCCCGCTGAAGTTATCTCTCTCTTCAGACATGTGTGAGAACAGCAATGGATGTTAGTTACAACCTGCTAAGATCATAGAAATCCCAGGCAGATTCTTCTTTTTTCCTGCCTGGAACAAAATAGCACAACTCCGGTACTATTTAAAAATAATAAACTTTTGATTGAAGCAAAATAACAGCTACATTTCACCACGTATCTCTTACTACCTCCATGCTTGTTGAGAGTTGCAAGAGAATGACTGGATATGGCAGTGAGGGGAGGAGCTATATAGACAGCTCTGCTGTGGGTGTCCTCTTGCAACTTCCTGTTGGGAATGAGAATATCCCACAAGTAATGGATGATCCGTGGACTGGATACACCTTACAAGAGAAATAAACATTATTAAACCAATATAACTTATTTGGGAAGTGGAATATAAACTAATATAATAAGAGAATGAGATTTTTTTTATTATTTATTAAAAATGATTTGTGTTATGGTACACTACTGGACTGCAAAATGGTATAAGGGTAATGTAAGTAAAAAAATAACTATTTAAAATTAGAGAAAATATTATACAAAACAAAAATATGTGCACTCACTGATTGCACCACTGTGTACCGTTTAGGAGATTGATGATCTATCTTCTGGGAATCTAAATCAGTAATTCTATTAAAAAGTAACTCTCATTATCTATATATTCTGATGATGGAGTAGAGCTAGAGACTGTTCTAGCAAGTGCAACCCTTAATGAACAAACATGTTATCTAAATCCCAATGTTTACATTCACAATTTCACATGCATCACAGAAAAAAAAGTGCACTTTAAAAGTTTTTTTTTTTTAATACTCACAACTTTGAGCTGTCCCACCACCACAGCACCGCTTGACCAACGCCACACTACTCCCAGATGACTGCAGGTCAGGATGAAAGCCAGCTGCCACACACTCATAATTCTCTGCAAAAATGGCCGTTTCGCAGGCATTCTCAGGCTAGCCCACGGCCGCACCCTGGTCCGCCTCTCATCCTCCCTCTCCACCTCAGTTTTCAAGAAGATTAAAGCATTTTTTTTCCTTCAAGAAAACCACGTACTCTTGCGGTTTTTAAACCTTGGCGATTAATCGCGGTTTAAAACCGCATGCGCGGTTAATCGTGCAGCCCTAATATATATATATATATATATATATATATATATATATATATATATATATATATATATATATATATATATATATATATATATATATATATATATATATATATATATATATATATATATATATATATATATTCAATGTAAATATTTGCATAGGAAATTAGTACATCTAGGCAAGTATCCCCGCTTGCTTTTCCCCAGAAATTCTTAATATACAATGTTTCCAATGCACAAGAGAATTGTGGGTAAGATATGCAAATTCTGTTTTTTTGCTTCAAAAATACTGTTTTGACACAGTGATCCTTTTAAACAGGATTATGACAGCAAACCAGAAATCAATAAAACAGTATATATCAATAAAAATAAAACAGTATTTTTGAAGCAAAAAAAAATGAAAATTTGCATATCTAATTTACATATCTTACCCACAATTCTCTTGTGCATTGGAAACATTGTATCTTAAGAATTTCTGGGGAAAAGCAAGCGGGGATGCTTGCCTAGATGTACTAATTTCCTATGCAAATATTTACATTGATTTAATTTTGAGACATGGAGGATTTTAATTTCAGTTTTTTTTATCTCCCCCCATAATAAAAAAAAAATATATATATATATATATATATATATATATATATATATATATATATATATATATATATATATATATATATATATATATATATATATATATATATATATATATATATATATATTTTCACATATATATTCACTACTCAACTGCAGAAGATTAACCGCAAGAGTAAAAATGACAGTGAATATAAAATAAACCAAAAAGCAACCTAAAGGATATATATCGAATCAATCAAATATGCAAAAGATCTGATGCAGATAATAACAAAAGTTCAATAATTTAAAAGAAGGTGCCGGTTACATATAAAACAATGTTATTTAATATTTTTAGTGCGATAATTAATTGAAACATAAAAAGCACAAATAACACACTAATAGGTCGACCTAGTAAAATATACAATAAATCTCAACGTAGTGTAAAGCAGATACAAAATGGGTAGCTCAAGTAAATATCTCTGTGTGTGATTTGGCTCGGAATCTGAATGGGTAATCACAACAAAATCTGTGTGGAAGGAGTTCAGATATAAATCCTATTTGGAGCCCAGATAATGGCCAAATGGATGTCCTTTAACCGTATCTTTTAACAGCGTAAGACCTGGACAGCGTGATGATCCTCCTATGGAAAGGGGAGTTCCTTTTAGTGTAATATTGAGCACCGTAATATAAAACGATATCTGTACTCACAGTTCAAACTGTTGTTAACGGCATCAAACACACAGTACTCCGGTCACGCTACCAAGAAGGAGTTCTCACAAGAGATATATCTTCAGTGGCCCTAATGTCGGGATTGGTATTTGACTTATATAATACCTCTACGGAATAGGCAAAACTCAGTGGCTAGTCTCCGAGTTGGCATCTAAACTCGGACTAGTGGAGCAATAATACTGCCAAAGGCGGATCTAAAAAGGTGTCTAGATTTGTTGCATACGATCTGACCCACTAGATTGATTATTTGTAGCCACTGAGTTTTGTTTATTTCGTAGAGGTATTATATAAGTTAAATACCAATCCTGACACGCATCAGGATACTCTGCCCGACATATCTGAACTTCTTCCACACAGATTTTGTTGTGATTACCCTTACAGATTCCGAGCCAAATCACGCACAGACATTTACATGAGCTACCCATTGTATTATATATCATGACTTGACTCATATATTTGTCACATTTTGTATCCATTTTTTATCTATTTTACACTACGTTGAGATTTATTGTATATTTTACTAGGTCGACCTATTAAGTGTTATTTGTGCTTTTTATGTTTCAATTAATTATCGCACTAAAAATATTAAATAACATTGTTTTATATGTAACCGGCACCTTCTTTTAAAATTATTGAACTTTTGTTATTATCTGCATCAGATCTTTTGCATATTTGATTGATTCGATATATTTTAGGTTGCTTTTAGTTTTATTTTATATTCACTGACATTTTTACTCTTGTGGTTAATCTTCTGCAGTTGTCTATTTGAATAGAATATATATATATTTTTATATTTGTATATTGGTCTCTTATCTGTTTATGATACACTTCAGCTTTATACAAGCGCTCCCTAGTATTTTCTGTTTTCACTAGTATATCTTTTATAGGGATGGTTGAGAGATCCCCATCTTCTAGTTGGAGTTTGTTGTATTAATTTATTGGCGTTGGTCACTCCCCTTTCTTTGTCTTAGACTGCACATATATACCTTGTATAAATGGCTTACCAATTCGTTAGCTAGCTCCCAGTAGTGCATTGCTGCTCCTTCAATAAAGGATACCAAGAGAATAAAGCAAAATTGATAATAGAAGGAAACTGAAAAGTTGTAAAAAAAAAGTATATGCTCTATCTGAATTATGAAAGAAAAAAAAATAAAAATTGGTTTCATGTCACTTTAAAGTGACACTAAACCCAAATTTTTTCTTTCATGAATCAGATAGAGCATGCAATTTTAAGCAACTTTCTAATGTACTCCTATCACTTTCTTCATTCTCTTGCTATCTTTATTTGAAAAATCAGGAATCTAAGCTAAGGAGCCGTCCCATTTTTGGTTCAGCAGTCTGGATAGTGCTTGCTGATTGGTGGGCACATTTAGCCACTAATTAGTAATCACAACCCAAATAGCACCCAGTAAAGCATTGCTGCTCCTTCAACAAAGAATACCAAGATAATTAAGCAAATTATATAATTGAAGTACATTGGAAAGTTGTTTAAAACTGTATGATCTAAATCATGAAAGAAAAATGTTGGGTTTCATGTCCCTTTAGGTATACAGTGAGATAAGATAATGAGGACTTTGTGAATAAAGGGAGATAAGTTGAGGACTATGTGTATAAAAAAAAAAATAAAATAGATGAGGTCTACTGTCTCTGCAAGATCAACCTATTAGATTGTGTTGTGATTTCAATTTGCACATACAAAAATAAACCTAAGCAAACAAATTTCACCTACATTTTAAACTGTGCATCTACTGGAAGTCACATTAAGGGTAAACTAATTTTACAAACGAATGTCCCTTTAAAAGACATGAGAAAAACCAACACCACCACAATAATATCAAATAGCCTCAAATCAAACCTGAAGAAGTGCTGCAATAGTACCAAATGAGTGCCACAACATAGGTGCAAGATCAGGGACTGATTCACGCTTTTTGCTAAGCTCCAGTAATGCATTCTCACGAGTATCAGGACTTGATAACTCATTAATCCACTGATAAATCTTTTCTCGGTCCACTTGGGCTAGTGCTGTTGGCACAGGCTATTTACAAAAAAAAAAACACAAAATAATAATATAAATAAATAAAAGGAATATAAAACTTAAATAACTGCCAATTTAAATCTAAGCAATACACAATCTGTGCAGAGTTCAAACAAAAACATTATCCCAAAGTCCTGAATGGCATTCTACTATAATTGAATAAATAATGAAATTTAAACATATAAAACACTGCACAAAAATAGAGGAGAGCAACAAACAGGTATTATACAAAACAAAAAACACATTTTGCATTAATTAATAGTCAACTCGCTATATCTTAAAGGCGTTGCTTTTAAAGCATTACAATCATTTTTGATATTACCGAAATGCTGAATCAAGTGATGCAGCACATCTTAAATAAAAAAGCTCACTAGGCTATAGCACACAAGCATCTCTATGTTTTATACAAATATATATATATATATATATATATAAAATATATATATATATATATATATATATATATATATATATATATATATATATATATATATATATATATATATATATATATATATATATATATCAAAATTCAGTATCTGCACTCTCACCAAATCTCCACAACTGCCAGGGTGCTCTCAGGAGTATGTAGTAGATAAATGATTCAAAGCACTCTCTGGACTTCTGACAACAAAGACAAAATTTATTGTGATAGTGACGTTTCGGGACCAGACCTGTCCCTTCTTCTGACAGTCAAACACTGCAAAACTCAAACTTAAATAGACCATACAGACCCTCCCCTATATTGCTACCAATCACAGGTAAGCGTGTGCAAGGAGCACATCCAGACATTTCGATAATCTCTCCAAGGAGGAGAGGGTGGCTTTGAAGACCTTGGGAGATGATCCTACCATTATGATTCGCCCGGCCGATAAAGGTGGGGCGGTCGTAATAATGAATACAACTGACTATAAGGATGAGGTTATTCGCCAACTTTCGGATGAAACAACATATAAGAAGCTTGATAGAGATCCGACATTAGCTTTGAAACGTGAGATTGATAATAAGATTATGATATGGACGCAAGAGGGGTCGATTACAGAACAGGAAGCAAGATTCTTACGAAAGGACTTTCCGATTATACCCATCATGTATATACTCCCCAAGATCCATAAAGATCCTGTACACCCCCCTGGGAGACCCATCGTGTCCGCAAGGGGGTCCCTTCTACAATCTCTGGCTATTTTTGTGGATCATTTCCTACAACCTTTAGTGAGAAGAATGAGATCCTTTACTCAGGATTCTACAACATTCATACAAAATATCATCTCTTTGAAAGACATTAGTGAAACTGATCTACTTGTTACCATGGATGTCTCAAGTTTATATACGGTCATTCCCCACTCCGCAGGAATAACAGCAGTAGCAAAAGCTTTAAGGCGAATGCCCTATGTTGGCCCTCCAGAGCATATCCTGATTGACCTCCTTTCTATGTGCCTAGAAAAGAACTACTTTAGATTCAACAACATCTTTTACCTACAAATTGCAGGTACAGCGATGGGATCGAATGTGGCCCCATCGCTGGCGAATCTATTTATGGAGGAATATGAAACAACCTTGATGAACGTCTATGAGAATCCAGCAATTTACTTTTATTGTAGATATATAGACGATTTGTTCCTTGTCTGGAGAGGGGACGAAGAATCTTTGAGCCAATGGATACAAACACTTAATACCATGGAAAGTACCATCAGGTTTCAATATGTGGCCAGTAAGGATACTGTCGATTATTTGGACGTAAGAGTATTCAAGAGGAACGGTGCACTTGGAACTACACTGTACAGAAAAAGTACGGATCGGAATACTGTACTACATGCGAGAAGCTGTCACCAACCCTCACTCATCAAGAACATACCTAAAGCCCAATATCAGAGGGTCAGGAGAAATAATACTGATGGGGATTTATGTCGTCTCCAGCTGACAGAGATGACGGAGAGATTCACACAAAGAGGATATAAGAAGAAAGAACTCCTAGCCATCTGTGAAAGTACCAACCAGATGGAGGTTAAGGCCACTAGGAGTGAGGCTGAAAAACGAATGACCTTCGTCACAACTTATTCACCTGATCAGTATCTGATCCTGAGAGCTATTAAAGATGAGTGGAAGATTATTGAAACAGATAGTAACTTACCATTCAAGCAGTGGAGGGCACCAAGATTATCTTACAAAAGAGGGCGAAGTTTACGAGACCGCCTTATGAAAATGGATATTTCCCCTATTATGGAAAAGCAATCATGGCTTAAGAAGAAAAATGGGTGCTTCAAATGTTTGAGTTGCGTCACATGTAACAGTATGCATACTGGAAATGTGTTTCAACACCCCGAAAAGAAGAAAAAGTACAAGATCAACTGGTTCCTAACATGTACCACAACACATATTATATACCTCCTCAATTGCCCATGTGGGAAATTTTATATTGGGAAATCTACTGATGATGCCAGAACTCGAATGGCGAATCACCGTTCAAGTATTAGAGCTGCACTCGACAGCGGAAAATCTGGACAACCTGTGGCACGACATTTTCTTGATAGTAACCACTCAGTCACTGATCTCAGGTTCCGCCTGATCGATCATGTGCCACCACTAAGACGGGGAGGTAATAGAGCGAAGATTCTGCTCCAAAAGGAGGCTCGTTGGATTCATGAATTGGGAACATTGGTGCCCAGAGGCCTCAATATACAATCTGGTTGGCAAGCATTCTTGGGCTAATGGATCCAATCACCAAATGAGAGTCCTGATCCATTGTATATATGTTGA
Source organism: Bombina bombina (assembly GCF_027579735.1). Taxonomy (NCBI): domain Eukaryota; kingdom Metazoa; phylum Chordata; class Amphibia; order Anura; family Bombinatoridae; genus Bombina; species Bombina bombina. The sequence continues at coordinate 47,297 of NW_026511315.1, read as the reverse complement.
GGAGTGAAAATAATGTCCTAGTCATTTGTTGCCTCTTATTTAATTATATTTAGCTTCATCCATTTAGTCTATTAACAGCAATTGGGGCCATGTATGCATGGTTTATCCCATTGTTTAGGCAGTTTACAGTAGACAACTGTGCTTTCATTTTAATTCTTAATTTTAATTTTGTATGTGTAATATTTGTTTTTCCTATCTTTCATTTCACTATGTAACACTGAATATTTTCACTACACCACTTTTGTTCACACTTTTATATTGTGCAGAGCCTGATCAGTTGATACATTAGATTCACTCTCTTTAAGTGCTCAATTGTGTTTACTTATGTATTGGTCTATTTATGTATTGATGGCTTGATCCTTCACATTAATGGCTTCTCTTAGGCTTGATGATCACATATGTTTTTTAGTCGTCTCTTGGCCTGGAACATCCATTTGATAATGGATCTCCATGTGCTATATAGTGGCTTGCCTGTGGTCTCATATTCTGCTTAATTGCTAGGTGCGGGTAATTTTTAGGTAATTTTTAGGTGCTTATATCTCTTACTTTATATATAATTTTTGGTGGCGCTTCAATATCTGTTTGATATTACTTATCACTGTTTTAATGACGAGATTCTTTTTAGACTATAAAGGTTTGGGTATTTTAGAATATACATACACAAGTGTGTGTGTTTGGTTGTAGTTAATAAGGAAATTATGTCACTTTGTACTTCAGATTTCTGTAGTTGTAGCTAATATGTAAAATATGGGTTGGTGATGACAGCTCATATTATGATTACATATATGTTATACAAGCACTTAATGTGTGGTTTTGAGTAATAACCTAGGGATTTGATCTGTTGAGGGTTTGTTTGTTTTGGTTTGACGACAGTGAGGCTTGCGATGATGGCTATTGACCTATGAGAACGTGAGGGGTGTGGCCGCAATTGTCAGGATGACAGTTGCCTTTGGCTGCGATCTGACCGTACGGCCTGTATTGTAATGAATATTCTATGGGATATGCGCTACTAGAGTGCACTTGATCTCTAGCTCAGATGATAACATTTGACCTATGCGATCTGGAGGGATGTGCTCGTGGACGACTGACCCGAGTTGCGATCAGATTACACAGGGCACACTTGTATTATGTGGGAAAGAGGCGACTTGTAATCGGTGCGCTCCTTGTGTTCTGGCTATTTGAACAAATAAGGAACTATCAGCTTTAGTCTGTTTGTCTATTTTCCATCATGTAATGAGGTAGAGAGGGGTGTGTATTCCTGACCTATGAGAGTAGGAGGTGTGTCTAGTAGTGTTATGACAGCATTTGGTTACGATATGATCGCAAGCTGGTATAAAGTGCTTTTATAGAAATCGTCTTGTGTTTTCTGTTTAGTGATACCTCACATTTAGGTGCTGTTAAGGTACAGCAATAAAAAATAGCTTGGCTTTTTGTTTTGATGATCCAAATAAACGTAGTATACAGGTGAATGGTGGTTGTAGATTTACACCTATGAGAGGAGGAGGTGTGTCAAGGAGTGTTATGACAGCAGCATTGGATTACGATGTGATCGTAAGCAGGTATAAAGTGCTTTTATTGAAATCGTTTTGTGTTTGGTGTTTAGTGACTCCTCACATTTAGGTGCTGTGAAGGTACAGCAAAACAATAGCTTGGTCTTTTGTTTTGATGATACATATAAACGTAGTATATAGTTGAATGGTGATTGTAGATTTTCACCTATCAATGAAGAGGGGTGGTTCCACTGAATAGTGGTTGAATCCATTTTGAGCACTTTGAAGGGGTGAATCTTTAATATGTAATATGCAAATTTGCACTTAATTTGTACTAATTTGATTTTATAATTCAATTATTATGATCAATGGTTATGTGGATACACGAGGATTATACTTATAATGATCTTTTAGTTGTTTCTATGGTATACACTTTCATAATTACACATGATACACTATCACTTGTCCACACCTTATTGTTGGTGTGGTCTTTACTTTTGCACACGCTTACCTGTGATTGGTAGCAATATAGGGGAGGGTCTGTATGGTCTATTTAAGTTTGAGTTTTGCAGTGTTTGACTGTCAGAAGAAGGGACAGGTCTGGTCCCGAAACGTCACTATCACAATAAATTTTGTCTTTGTTGTCAGAAGTCCAGAGAGTGCTTTGAATCATTTATCTACTATATATATATATATATATATATATATATATATATATATATATATATATATATATATATATATATATATATATATATATATATATATATATATATATATATATATATATATATATCTCTCAAGACAAGCGCCAAAAGGCACACTTCGTGTAATACATTCAGATAATAGGCATATAGTATAACAGTGGGGAAGATCCGCACTCACCTGGTTCAACCTCACGGTATGAGGTATTAAAATGGCACTTGTTAGTGTACTCTCATCCCTTGCAATCCTCTTGTATGTCCACGGGTATTCAAGTGTCCCTGGATGTCTGCAGCGTTCCAAGTAATACCTGGGTTATTTTGGTGTTCTGAAAACTGCACAGGGCACAAAATTTCACAACAAAATCTTCAATAACGTTTTTTCCATCATTCAGTTAGCAGATCTTGACAAGATGGTCGCATGGAATGAGGTCCAGGGCAATGCAACGGAAAACCTGGCAGAGGCGGGTCGCAGCAGTGACAACACAGAGAGAGAGTGTATGTGTGAGAGAGAGTGTATGTGTGAGAGAGAGAGAGGAGGCGGTATACCCCCTCCTCCCTCTCTCACACATACACTCTCTCTCTGTGTTGTCACTGCTGCGACCCGCCTCTGCCAGGTTTTCCGTTGCATTGCCCTGGACCTCATTCCATGCGACTATCTTGTCAAGATCTGCTAATTGAATGATGGAAAAAACGTTATTGAAGATTTTGTTGTGAAATGTTGTGCCCTGTGCAGTTTTCAGAACACCAAAATAACCCAGGTATTACTTGGAACGCTGCAGACATCCAGGGACACTTGAATACCCGTGGACATACAGGAGGATTGCAAGGGATGAGAGTACACTAGTGCCATTTTAATACCTCATACCGTGAGGTTGAGCCAGGTGAGCGCGGATCTTCCCCACTGTTATACTATATGCCTATTATCTGAACGTATTACACGAAGTGTGCCTTTTGGCGCTTGTCTTGTCCCATACTTTTTCAGATTTTCAAGAGGAACCTCGCCCTGCGGGGGATCATCCTTTTTCTCACAGACGAGCAGCCAAATCTTTCACAGCACACAGGAACTAGCATTGTGGATTTTTATGAACAATATATATCCATAGACTTACCACACTTGAATGAATGAGACTGTTTGCTGCATAATCTGCAAGTGTCTTGTATGTATGTATGTATGTATATGTGTGTATATATATATATATATATATATATATATATATATATATATATATATATATATATATATATATATATATATATATATAGCACAAGTATGAATTGATGCCTTCTTCCATATTAGGAGGTTCACAAAACCTCTGAATGCACATCTCTACTGAATGTCTCTTTTATCCCCCACTATACAGATGACAGTAAAAAAATAAAAAATAAATAGCTGAATATAACTGCTCAAAAAGCACTTAAAACTAGTGAGAGGAAGGAATTTTGAGGCACACAGATGTTTGCATGATGTTTTCTAGTCAGCTTTTTAGATAAATGCTGCATCACATAATTTAGTATATGGGTAACATGTCCCTTTAAAGTGAATGTAAACTTTCATCAATAAGTGCCCGGTTTTTAAATATACTATTCAAAACAGGGGCACTTTCATTGATAAAAGTTTTCATTGCATCATATTTTACAACCCAGAGGCAGAACTTTTCTTTACTTTCTGCGAAGAGATTTTTTTAGTGAAAATGTTTCTGCAGGTCATTTTTAAATAAAATTCAATTTTAAATTAGACAGCTACACTAAGGCACCAGTTTAACTGCAATGTGTTGGTTAACTGAAGAATAAAGGAATTTTTAATGTTTTAGAATATAGTGCAGTAGTTGAAAATTGCATTGCAAATTAGCTGCATACAAAAAAAGACATTTAAAAATGTCTCTTTAATAAATATTTTTCCTTTTCTCTTGGTCTAACATAGCAATGTAGTAATAAAAAGATGCAGTGCTCTTACATTCAGAATAAACAGCTTTGCAGACTGGGAAAGGCTAAGGAGCAGATTTGAAAAAAATCTCTGAGAGTCCATTAACAAGCAATGTGCTGCAGGTTTACTGCATATTTGACTGCTCACTTCAAACAGCACTTTGCCCTAGATGCACTGTGTTAAAGAAAATGTATACAGTGCAGCCAGAGCACAGCTCTGTTTGAAGAGAACTGTCTAATGTGGAGCAGCACTACAAAGTTCAAGCGCTAAGAGTTCCTGCATGTGTCCTGTTCTTTCTGCAGACATGCTGCATTTTCTGCGATGACATCTCACATCACTGTATGTTCTGCCTTGGGGTCCACATATAGCAGATAGCCAAACCAGTACTGAAACAGTTATCAGTAGAGGTAATGGAATATGAGAGTATATCGTCGATCTGAAAAGGGAGGTAGGAAATGAATCTATACGACCGATAACAGAGAACCTATGAAATAGTTCTCCCGTGAGGAAAACCATTGCATTCAATAGGTGATACTCCCTTCAGATCCCTCTGACATTCACTGTACTCTGAGAGGAATCGGGCTTCAAAAATGCTGAGAAGCGCATATCAACGTAGAAATCTTAGCACAAACTTAATTCAGCACCTCCATAGGAGGCAAAGTTTGTAAAACTGAATTGTGGGTGTGGTGAGGGGCGTATTTATAGGCATTTTTGAGGTTTGGGAAACTTTGCCCCTCCTGGTAGGATTGTATATCCCATACGTCACTAGCTCATGTACTCGTGCCAATTACATGAAAGAAATGAGTCAGCTTCTAAACCTGCTTTTCAAATAAAGATACCAAGAGAAGTAATTATAATTGATAATACTTGTATATTAGAATGTTGCTTAAAGGGGCAGTAAACTTACAAACTAATGTTATATAATTCTGCATAGTGCAGAATTATATAACATTAGCTTACCGGCAGCTTTATACATTAACCCCTTAATGACAACTGACGTACCAGTTACGTCATGCAAAAACAACCAGTTAATGATAATAGACGTACCTGGTACGTCAGTTGTCTAACAGAGTGCTGGAAGCGATCACAATCGCTTCCAGCAGCTCTCAGGGTATTGCAGTGATGCCTCGATATGGAGGCATCCTGCAATACCTTTTTAGAAGACTCTGATGCAGAGAGAGCCACTCTGTGGCCCTCTCTGAACCGGTAGCGACGGTGCCGTTCGTTGGTGGGTGGGAGCGTAACAGGGAGGCGGGTGGGCGGCCCATCGCTACCCGGTATCCGGTTCCTGTAAGTGCAATGTGCACGCAGGGTGCCGGGAGCGTGCGGGGGGGGGGGGGGGGGGGGGCGCGTGCGTGTGTGCGCATTATCTAGTCACCGACACCAATGAAAAGGGGAGAGGGGGTAAAAAAGATTTTAAAAAATTTAATATAAAAGGATCTGGGAGGGGGATGGGGGTATTGTGGGGGGCTGCTACACTACAGAAAACAAAACAACTTGTTTTTGGGGCAAATTGGGTACTGGCAGACAGCTGCCAGTACCCAAGATGGCGGCAATTAGGTAGGGGAGAGGGTTAGAGATCTGGAGGGGGGGGGGGATCATGGAGGTTGGGGCTAAGGCAGGGGTCCATCACAGCTAATTTTTTTTTTTAATAAAAAAATAAAATAACTCCTTTGATTTAGTACTGGCAGACTTTCTGCCAGTACTTAAGATGGCGGGGACAATTGTGGGGTGGGGGAGGGAAGAGAGCTGTTTTGGAGGGATCAGGGGGTGGGATGTGTCAGGTGGGAGGCTGATCTCTACACTAAAGCTAAAATTAACCATGCAAGCTACCTAATTAACCCCTTCACTGCTGGGCATAATTTACGTGTGGTGCGCAGCAGCATTTAGCGGCCTTCTAATTGCCAAAAAGCAATTCCAAAGCCATGTCTGCTATTTCTGAACAAAGGGGATCCCAAAGAAGCTTTTACAACAATTTGTGCCATAATAGCACAAGCTGTTTATAAATCATTTCAGTGAGAAACCTAAAATTGTGAAAAATTAATTAATTTTTTTTTTTTATTTATTTATTTGCTCGCATTTGGGGGTGAAATGGTGGCATGAAATATATCAAAATGGGCCTAGATCAATACTTGGGGTTGTCTACTACACTACAGCTAAAATAAACCCTACAATCTCCCTAATAGCTCCCTAATTAACCCCTTCACTGCTGGGAATAAAACACGTGTGGTGCATAGCGCCATTTAGCGGCCTTCTAATTACCAAAAAGCAACCCCAAAGCCATATAAGTCTGCTATTTCTGAACAAAGGGGATCCCAAAGAAGCATTTACAACCATTTGGGCCTTAATTGCAGAAGCTGTTTGTAAATAATTTCAGTGGGAAACCTAAAGTTTGTGAAAAAATTTGTGAAAAAGTGAACTTTTTTTTTTAATTTGATCACATTTGGCAGTGAAATGGTGGCATGAAATATACCAAAATGGGCCTAGATCAATACTTTGGGATGTCTTCTAAAAAAAAATATACACATGTCAAGGGTTATTCAGGTTTTCCTGACAGATATCAGGGTTCCAATGTAAATAGCGCTAATTTTGAAAAAAAGTGGTTTTGAAATAGCAAAGTACTGCTTGTATTTATTGCCCTATAACTTGCAAAAAAAGCAAAGAACTTGTAAACATTGGGTATTTCTAAACTCAGGACAAAATGTAGAAACTATTAAACATAGGTGTTTTTTGGTGATTGTAGATGTGTAACAGATTTTGGGGGTCAAAGTTAGAAAAAGTGTGTTTTTTTTCCATTTTTTTCCTCATATTTTATAATTTTTTTATAAAATTATAAGATATGATGAAAATAATGGTATCTTTAGAAAGTCCATTTAATGGCGAGAAAAACTGTATATAATGTGTGGGTACAGTAAATGAATAAGAGGAAAATTACAGCTAAACACAAACACAGCAGAAATTTAAAAATAGCCTTTGTCATTAAGGGTAAGAAAATTTAAAAATGGTCTGGTCATTAAGGGGTTAAAGAGACACTGCACCCAATTTTTTCTTTCATGAATCAGAGCATGCAATTTTAAGCAACTTTCTAATTTACTCCTATTATCAATTTTTCTTCATTCTCTTGCTATCTTTATTTGAAAAAGAAGGCATCTAAGCTATTTTTTTGATTCAGTACTCTGGACAGCACTTGTTTATTGGTCGGTTAAATTAATCCAGTAATCAGCAGGAACAACCAAGGTTGTTCACCAAAAATGGGCCGGCATAGAAACTTACATTCTTGCTTTTCAAATAAAGATTCCAAGAGAATGAAGACAATTTAATAGTAGGAGTAAATTAGAAATTTGCATGCTCTTTCTGAATCAAGAAAGAAAACAAACTTGGGTTCAGTGTCCCTTTAAAGTATTGCAGATAAATTTTATGTAAAAAGTTCCCTTTTCCAGAATGATGCTCCTTACTCTACTGAGCAGGTCTGTTTTTTCCATAGCGCATTGTGGCAACACTGTCTAGTTACAGTGTGCCCGGTCGCACCATTAAAATGAATGTAGCTTGTTCCCGCTCTGGTCAAGTAGCAGGAGCGAGCTACATTCATTTTAATGGTGCGACCGGGCACACTGTGACAAGACAGTGATGCCGCGATGCGCTGTGGAAAAAAACAGACCACTAGAGCAAGAGGGCGTTCTGGAAAAGGGAGCTTTTACATAAAATGTATCTGAAATACATTAAAGTGAATGTAAATTTTCTGATAGTTGGTATTCACTACTAATTCACAAACACTTCTTTAGTTAAACCTCCATATTTTTTTTTTTTTTATAAATGTTTTTGTTTATATAATATTTGATAACTTAGCTCCGTTTTTGCGAGCAACTCCTCCCATCCTCTACTTCCTTGTTTTCTAGACCCTGACGTAAAGAGCGGTCCCGCCCGCTCTATTACATATCTTAAAAGCGTGGAGTACTCAATTTGCGCATGCGTGTCTACGCGCGTCCCCCGTAGAGTACTCAATATGCGTGTCTACATAGTTAGTAGATATGCGCATGCATTACAGAATGAAGACAGTATTATTCTTGAAAATTAGTGATTATCTGTGTACCGCATGCGTGTCGTGGATGCGCTTCGGATCCGAATAGCTCTTGGAGTTAAAAACGCATGCGCAGAAGCATCACGTGACATTGCAGTAAAGGGGCTGAACGCCACAGGGTGCAACTGCGGATTAGAAGACTGCAATGTCAATCACTTGTGAATTGAGGGACAAAATGGTGGGCGGAGGAATCACAGCTAATAATATTTGGTAAATAGATTGATTTTGTGAATTAGGATGCGATATAAAAAAAATCATGAATTAAAGTCCTATTTATTTTAGTAGATGCATAATATGACGAAGAGTGGTAGTCTTCACTTTAATGTATAAAGCTGCCGGTAAGCTAATGTTATATAATTCTGCACTATGTGCAAAATTATATAACAGTTTGTAAGTGTACTGCCCCTTTAAAACTGCATGCTTTATCTGAATCATGAAAGAATAAATTGGGTTTCAAAGGGACATTCTACACTAGATTTTTCTTTGCATAAATGCAATGTAGATGATCCATTTATAAAAATTAAACTGACAAAAAAAATAAACTGTCATTTTATGTTACAAGTTACGTAATTTAGTTGCTATTTATAACATTGTAACAAAGTGAAACAAAACGGCATTTACCACCACAAACTTTCTGCCTAAGTCACAGGTTACAATCATTCTGTCATTAGAGTAGAATGCGACATACAGTGTTGTCATCCTCTGACTGCAGGAGTTAAGTCATCTCTCTGTCTCAATTTTAAAACCAATATCGAATACTCACTAGGCCTCCACCCAGACCACTTACTTACCGCAGCAGTAGCCAAGCTATGCATGGTTCAGAGCCCGAACCCCGGCTCCAGTCCCTTTTTCGTCTTTTATTTTTGCCGGGGTCTGTTCACACACTTAAGTCTCAGGCCGCAGAGGCCCTGACCCCTCCAAACAACAATTGCCAAAACAACTGAGAAAATACTCCCCACAGACCTCGCGACGTAGCCTCTTGTCTCAAGCAGCTATTTAAAAACGGATTTGTTCCGCACATCAAAAATAGGGAAAACAATTAATAAGAAAACCATTAACAACTAATATGCGTCAATAAAATATCTACGTCATCACCCAGCGCGTAGTACAGTGAAGTCGGTATGCGATGACGTCCTTCCACCTCGGACTGTGGCGCTCTTTCAATGCAAAGGGAGAGATTCACAGGTTCCCGCCAATTTGTGTTTTCTTTGGAACTGTGGGATTCAGGAAGAGTGTGACTGAGGACTGGAGCTTTGAATTAAGCAGCTGTGCAGTGGAGTTAAAGGTTGACAGCGAAGGACTCCACTGAACATTGGTGAGTGTATTTTTTTTTTAAGCATGGTCTATAATAGATTATAGCTAATATTAAGCCATTTTTGTAATATAGTGGTTAATGTTATACTTAATTTACAGGTTTGCACTGTATATCAATTGCAGTTGCAGAATGAAATTATCTAAAAAAATTATACACAGTGGATAGTAATAGACATAAAATAGGGAAGCGATTTTAGTTGTCCAGTATGTGGTAGGGATGATTGTGTCATTTAAGAGTATTTGTGCGTTCACGTTTGACAGGGACAGCAGGGGGAATTTTCTGGTTTATGTTCTCAGTAATCATGGTAAGTTGTTTTTTTTTACCTCAGAAGCTTTCAGGCTGACGTTTTTCAGGATCCCATTATTATACGTCCATATGTGTTAGTGTAAGCAAATGTACAATTATGCCAATGTTTTATGTTTTTATGCTAAAAGCTAGGATATTTTTAACAGTCCCTGTTAAATTTGTTGTGGCATTGATATCACGTGACATCGATGACGTTTAATCAGTATATGTATACCCATTTTGCAGATGTCAGAAATGCTATATGTTCAAATAAAGCACTGTATATAAAAAAAAAATCTGTTTTTCATTACAAATTTGCTTTTGTAAAGAAACAGTTGCTCATCTCTATACATTTATTTTATTCTGTTCTCAATCTTCTATGACAGTGGTCCACACATTTGTTTAAAATTTAGGAGCCATACATTAAAGGGACAGTCCACATTATAATTTTTATTGTTTTAAAAAATAGATAATGTCTTTTTTTTTGTTACCCATTTCCCAGTTTTGCATAACCAACACAGTTATATTAATATACTTCTACCTCTGTGATTACCTTGTCTAAGCATCTTCTGACAGCCTTCTGATCATTTTATTATTATCTATTGACTTGCATTTAGTACTGTGTTGTGCTAAATCCAGACATCCTGCAAAAACTCACTTCAGGGAGGTGGCTTCACCGGCTACTGCACAATCTTCCCCCCCCCAAAAAAAAAGTGGTTTAATGTCTCTTTAAATTGTTACCCGACCAAGTGTTTTTATATATATATATATATATATATATATATATATATATCTATATATATATATATCTATCTATCTATCTATCTATCTATCTATCTATCTATCTATCTATATCTCTCTAATCTCTAATCTCTAATCTCATCACAAATCACTGTAATATGCGCTCATCAGATAAGTCCGGTGCACAGACCCGGAACCGGCGCTATGGAGAGTGGGCGGGTACACACCCCCTGTATTCGGCCAGAGGATTGGCTGCTACTTTGGGAGGGACTGCCGAGCACGCCCCAAACATAACAAATATACAAAGATCGAGTAGCGCTCAAACGCCACAGGAAAGGCTCCAAATCAGCGTGTAAAGAGAATCATTCAGTGAAGAAACTCCAGGCAGCATAAAGTAAAAAATCCAAATTTTTACTCCAAAAAGTAAAAGGACGTAGTAAAATACATCCGAAACAGAAGCCAGCAATGACACGAACAATCAGGTAGATGAACTGATCTCCATGCAGACACGTTTCGTGCGCATGTGCACTTGTTCACTGCTTACCTGGAGATCAGTTCATACACCTTTTAAGGCTAAACCAATTAAAACAACTTTTAAGTCAAAACCTGATTGGACACTGACATAAGAGCGAACACCTCCCTCTATAGTGTATAGCGACTAGCGAGACCTCTCATTGTCTCATGTGAATAGATTTTAATAGTCTAAATTCTTCTATAGACATATAGGCATTATGTTATACAACCTAAACAATTCTCATACCCTTTAAAAATAGTTATAACTAAATTACATTTGAAGCAGAAGTTATAATCTCAAACAATTCACATGTATCACAAATTTGCAAAAATCGATATATTGCGCTACTGACTTATGTGTTAAGTCATTCTTGTATTGAAAGCATGCCAACGTATCGCTGCAAGTTACAGAAAAATTACTTTATATATAAAGACACACACTCTTAGGTGGTATCGAATATAATTGTGATATGTGTGCTGTTCTTATTTGTCAAGTATTAATATTTTAAGTTTAGAATGCAATTATATTATAATAGGGAAATATTTATGCATATCCTAAAAACTTAGACTCAAATAGAGCCCTATGAATGCCCTTTTTTAGATGAACAAATATCAAATGATGATTTTTCAAGTCATAGGTAGAAGGTTACACTTTAGAGGGAAGAAAACATTTCAGTTCTTAAGTGAAGACATCTGGATCCCGTCTTATATTCAGACCCTCTGGTTCACTGGTCTGAAGTGAGAACATCCAGAAAATCTCCTCCTTATTGAGGAGTTTTTCTCTTTTGCCCCCCTTTTCCATTTGGTGATGTGATCAATACCCTGTACTTTCAAAGATGATACATCAGAATTATGTTTTAACCCCTTAACGACATGCGTCGTACAGGGTACGTCTTGCACAAACTGGTCTTTAAAGACCAGCGACGTACCCTGTACGACGTTGGGGTTGAAAGCGTCTGGAAGCGATCCTGATCGCTTCCAGCCGCTTTCCGGTTATTGCAGTGATGCCTCGATATGGAGGCATCACTGCAAAAACTTTTTGCCCCATCCAATGCAGAGAGAGCCACTCTGTGGCCCTCTCCGCACCGGACATTGATGGCCGCAATCGTTGGTGGGTGGGAGCCGACATGGGAGGCGGGTGGGCGGCCATCGATGGATTGCAGAGGTGGGCGGGATCGCTGGGGGGGCGCGCATGGACGCGTGCACGGGGAGGGAGCGGGTGGGAACCATTACACTATGGAACATAGTTTGTTTACATTTAGAGGGATAGAGGGAATAAAAACATAAATCACAGTAATCAAAGTGATCTGGGAAGGGGTGGGGGTTTTGTCTTGGGGGGGAAGCTACACTACAGAAAAGTGGGGGAAAAAAATAAAAAAAATATATTTTTTTGTAAACTGGGTACTGGCAGACAGCTGCCAGTACCCAAGTTGGCTCCCAATAATGTAGAAGGGGAGGGTTAGAGAGCTGTTTGGGGGGGGGGATCAGGGAGGTTGGGGGCTAAGGGGGATCCTACACAGCAGCACATATAGATATGCTAACAAAAATAATAATAAAAAATGAAAGATGCATTTTATTTTAGTACTGGCAGACTTTCTGCCAGTACTTAAGATGGCGGGGACAATTGTGGGGTAGGGGAGGGAAGAGAGCTGTTTGGGAGGGATCAGGGGGTCTGATGTGTTAGGTGGGAGGCTGATCTCTACACTAAAGCTAAAATTAACCCTGCAGGCTCCCTACAAGATCCCTAATTAACCCCTTCACTGCTAGACATAATACATGTGTGTGATGTGCAGCGGCATTTAGCAGCCTTCTAATTACCAAAAAGCATCCCCTAAGCCATATATGTCTGCTATTTCTGAACAAAGGGGATCCCAGAGAAGCATTTACAACCATTTGTGCCATAATTGCACGAGCTGTTTGTAAATAATTTCAGTGAGAAACCTAAAATTGCGAAAAAATTATGTTTTTTTTAAAATTTGATCTCATTTGGCGGTGAAATGGTGGCATTAAATATACCAAAATGGGCCTAGATCAATACTTTGGGTTGTCTACTACACTACACTAAAGCTAAAATTAACTCTACATGCTCCCTAATTAACCCCTTCACTGCTGGGCATAAAACACGTGTGGTGCGCAGTGGCATTTAGCAGCCTTCTAATTACCAAAAAGCAACGCCAAAGCCATATAAGTCTGCTATTTCTGAACAAAGGGGATCCCAGAGAAGCATTTACAACCATTTATGCCATAATTGCACAAGTTGTTTGTAAATAATTTCTGTGAGAAACCTAAAGTTTGTGAAAAAATTTGTGAAAAAGTGAACAATTTCTTTTATTTGATCGCATTTGGCGGTGAAATGGTGGCATGAAATATACCAAAATGGGCCTAGATCAATACTTTGGAATGTCTTCTAAAAAAAAATGTATACATGTCAAGGGATATTCAGGTATTCCTGACAGATATCAGGGTTCCAATTTAACTAGCGCTCATTTTGGAAAAAAAGTGGTTTTGAAATAGCAAAGTGCTACTTGTATTTATTTCCCTATAACTTGCAAAAAAAGCAAAGAACATGTAAACATTGGGTATTTCTAAACTCAGGACAAAATTTAGAAACTATTTAGCATGGTTGTTTATTGGTGGTTGTAGATGTGTAACAGATTTTGGGGGTCAAAGTTAGAAAAAGTGATTTTTTTCCTCATATTTTATAATATTTTTTATAGTAAATTATAAGATATGATGAAAAGAATGGTATCTTTAGAAAGTCCATTTAGTGGCGAGAAAAACGGTATATAATATGTGTGGGTACAGTAAATGAGGAAGAGGAAAATTACAGCTAAACACAAACACAGCAGAAATGTAAAAATAGCCCTGGTCCTTAAGGGAAAGAAATTGAAAAATGGCCTTGGTCCTTAAGGGGTTAATTTGAAATGTCTTGATACCGGAGTATCACTGTCTACATCCTCAATTGACCTTAGGTGTTGCAAAAATCTATCTTTGAGGGACCTCTTAGTTTTCCCTGTGTATTGTTTTTTGCACAATTCACAAGTGAGCAAATAACCAATGTGCGTTTTAGCACAGTTAATGAAGTACCTAATATTGTACTCTCTATTGGTAGTACTAGAAATACATTTATTTCTCTCACATACAAAGTTACAGGTTTTGCAGAAATGACGCCTACATTTGAAAAAACCTTGTTTTTGTGTGAGCCAACACTTGTTTTTAATTGGCTTAATGTCTGAAGGAGACAGTTAGCTAAAGTCTTAGCTCTCTTGGGGATAAAGTCACACCCAGGTTTCATGATTTCTCTGATTGGATCTGAATAAAGAATTGGAAGTGATTCTTTGACTATTGTACACACTTTATTGAATTCAGCACTAAATATAGTGATACATTTAAGTTTAGTAGTTTTCTCTCTAGCTATCTTTGACTTTTTTGACTTAGTTAGTTGTTCCCGAGGGATAAGATCTACGCTTTCCTTTGCCATTTGTAAGAGACCCTCCCTATAGCCACGCTGCCTGAATCTGTCAGTTGCTTCTCTAGCCTGTTTTTGGTATTCTTCTTCCTTAGTGCAATTTATTTTGATGCATATGTATTCCCCCTTGGGGATACCTCTAAGTACGTGTCGGGGATGACATGATTCATATTTGAGTCAATTGTTACCTTCAGCATCTTTTCTATACATCTTTGTTTAAATTGGAGACCCACTTTCTTCTCCCTGGACTGTGAGATCCAAGAAGTTGACACTCTTATTGCTGTGTACACCTGTGAATTCAATCCCATGTTGGTTACGATTTAAGTAATTGCAGAAATGATCTGCTGTTGTTTCATCACAGTCCAGTATGAAGTACAGGTCATCAATGTAATGATAATATTGAATTATCATGGCCTTGAAAGGGTTACTATCTCCAAAGACATGGGACAGCTCCCACCAACCCATAAACAGGTTGGCGTAGGAGGGGCCAAACCTAGCCCCCATAGCTGTCCCACGTCTCTGGAGATAGTACTCTGTCTGAAACATAAAAAAAGTTATGCGTTAATAGATATTCAATCGCTCTCAGTAAAAAGATTTTAGTCACTTCCTCAAAGTTATAAACTGAATCAATAAAGAATTCAATGGCAATGAGACCCCTGTGATGTTCAATGGATGTATACAATTAAGTAACATCCACTACCATTAATCTATAATTGGATTTCCATTTAATATTACCAATTTTATTAATAAAAGAAGTGGTATCCTGAATATAGCTGAGTAGTTGACAGACCAACGGCTGCAGAAAGGTGTCTACAAGTTCAGATAATGCTTCATTCAATGACCCAATGCCTGCAATGATTGGTCTGCCCGGCGGAAACAAAGGATTTTTGTGAATTTTGGGAAAGTGATGGAATATAGGTGTAATGGGATGTGATGCTGTTAGTTTTTCCTCAATGGTCTGTGTGATGATGCTGTTAAGTGCATATTTAATAATACTTGTGATCTCCTTTTGAAATCTATTAGTTGGATTTTCAGTTAGTCTGATGTATACATCTTTCGCCCAGTTGTCTCTTAGCCTCAGTCACGTAATCTGTCCTATTAAGGACAACCACGTTGCCTCCCTTATCTGATGGCCTTATTATGATGTTCTCATTTTTAGACAATTCCTTAAGAGCTAGTTTTTCTTTAATAGTTAAATTTGTATGTGCTTTCTTTGCTTTTTCAGAGACTATTTCATTAAGGGCTCGTAGCTTAATCTCTACTGTTTTTTTGAAAAACATCTATCACTTTTGAGCGTGTGTGAAAAGGATAGAAACTACTCTTGTTCTTAATATGTCTGAGGGAAATATTTCTTTCCTGTAAAAGATCATCTTTTGTATCTCTCCCTTCCTCTAATAGTTTTTCTAAATCCCTCACAGTGTTTAATTCTGAAAAATTTAAGTCAGATGTTGGTGTTATAGCATATATATCACTTTCCTTATTTACATTCAGGTCAATATCATCTTGTGACCCCCTCATCATTAGCAAATAAATGCTTTTGTAATGTGATTTTACTAGCAAACCTGTTTATTTCAAGGATTGTTTCAAACACATTAAAATGATGGGAGGGCACAAAATTAAGACCTTTGGATAGTACATTCAACTCTACGGAAGTAAGGGTTAATGAGGACAAATTAATGACATTTCCGTCTATGCATACTTCATCACTTTCTGTGATCTGGTTGGGCTTTTTTATGGCCTCCACAACATCTCCTGTGTGTGTTTTTCTGACCCCTTGTGTGGCCTGCTCCTGCCCGTTTTTGACTGAGAAGTAGGATCTTCGCAATATTGTGAAACATCGCCCACCTTTAATACCGCTGCTGTTGCTCCTTCATTAATGTCACCATCTGAGGAGTCGCATTTGTACTTTGTATCGGCGAATGTTACACTTTTTCCCTTATTCCCTTTCCAAGCAGCTTGGCTATAGGGAGGGTCCCTTACAAATGGCAAATGAAAGTGTAGATCTTATTGCTCGGGAACAACTGCTTAAGTATAAGTCAAAAAAGTCAAAGATAGCTAGAGAGAAAACTACTAAACTTAAATGTATGACTACATTTAGTGCTGAATTCAATAAAGTTTGTACAATAGTCAAAGAATCACTTCCAATTCTTTATTCGGATCCAATCATTAGAGAAATCCTGAAACCTGGGTGTGACTTTATCCCCAAGAGAGCTAAGACTTTAGCTAACTATCTGTCTCCTTCAGACATTAAGTTAATTAAAAACAAGTGTTGGCTCACACAAAAACAAAAAAAATATTTGCATAGGAAATTAGCACATCTAGGCAAGCATCCCCACTTGCTTTTACCCAGAAATACCTCATATACAATGTTACCAATGCACAAGAGAATTCTGGGTAAGTTATGCAAATTCTCAGATTTGTTGCTTCAAAAATACTGTTAACAGCTATCCTTTTAACAGGATTATTGCAGCAAATCAGAAATCACTCACTAGACAGCTTGTTTTGTTCTATTTGGAACTCATCAGTAGGAGATAGATTTCTGGTTGCTGCATTGATAAAGCTATTTTCAAGGTTAAACCAAAATACATTAAAATTTCAGTTTTTTATCTCCCCCATAATTTTAATGAATTTTGGTTTAACCTTGATAATAGCTTTATCAATGCAGCAACCAGAAATCTATCGACACAAAAATTCTGGTGTTGACTGTCCCTTTAAAATTTTTATTGTTTAAAAAAGATAAATAATGCTGGGGGATGTTTAGTAAAGGCATTATCTATCTTTTTAAACAATAACAATTCTGGTGTAGACTGTCCCTTTTAACTTTACCACGAGGCATGCAGCATAACGTGGCAACCCCGATACACCTCCGGCTCTGGTTCTAATGACCCAAGAACCTCCTTAGGTATCGATAGATTGTTTTTAACCAGGTGGCATTATTAGCTCATATTTTACTAACAGTATATAATAATTAATATCTAGTAGCCCCAAGATATGTCAATAAGCATAAGGTGCGGGATTTTCCTTATTAAAAAGCCGGTGAAAAGAAATGCGTATCGGCTAATGTGGTTGTAACAGTAGAGTGCCGTTCTACATGTGTATTTATTTTGAGCACGGCATCTAGCAACAAACGATAGTTATGATTTGGCTTCAGCACTGTGCACACAACCTGCTTGGGTGATGTAATCTAACATACGTGACCAACAAAAGTAAGCTTGCCGTGTGCCCCTTGTCCAGTCCTATACACTATATACCTCAAACTTGGCTTGTGGTTCTAACAATGTTTGAGGGGTATGGGATCTAATTTAATGCTTAGTGTCTAAAGACATCTGGGGTAGTCCACCCATCTGGTAGCGAAGTGACATGTTATAGTTGTCGTCATATAATTACCAATATAAATGTGTTGTTAATGAGGGCTGATATGGAATGAGATTTGTTTTATGCTACAGTTTGTACTGTGTAGAATACATCAGGTTCCATGTGTTCTGCTTTATAGAGACTCGGCATATAGTCTGATGGCGCTTTTACAAGTGGCATCCTTATAGGACCGGCTGCAACCCAGAATGGTAAACTGGCGGATTAGTGTTGGTAGGTAAAGGGGAGCGTGCATAAATGACAGAGGGGAACCGTGTGATGGGGTGTATGTGTGTATATATATATATATATATATATATATATATATATATATATATATATATATATATATATATATATATATATATATATATATATATATATATATATATATATATATATATATATATATATATATATATATATATATATATATATATATATATATATATATATAAAATTTTTTTTTTTAGAGACACACACCATTAGGAAAAGCACTCTCACCTCCTCTGCAGCTTCAAAACAAATCCGCACTCACTGGATTTTTGATTGTAGTATTTTTATTATATATATATATATATATATATATATATATATATATATATATATATATGTATATATATATATATATGTATATATATATATATATATGTATGTATATAATGTGGTTAGAATTTTTTTTTTTTTTTTCCAGTGAATTATTTTGTGGGATTCACACCAAAAGTGTAGGAAAGAAAATGACGTCACTGTGCCTGCATGGTACAATTCGAATCCACAGTCTCAATGTGGGAACATCTCCATGGAAAGAAGGCAGCTGTGAAGTTATTGAGAAAGACGACAAATTCAGTTTGGTTGTGCAGTACAAAGCTGGAGGAGCACCGGCCAAATTTCCAGTAAGATATTCTGACTACCTTTCTATTTAAAAATATTAATCTGTTCCCCTATCTGAAACACTAGTTATTTTTAACTTTTTGACAGCCATTAATTTATTATTTGGAGGTTAGTGGATTTTAACACATGCATATGTGTATATACAACTGTATATGTGTTTCGTGTAATTACACTCGCATACATATAATTTATCAAGCCTCGTCTTTGATTTACTTTTTTGTGAATTTGTTTTAAAGTAACCTTGTTTGACTGTAATTGTTTTTCCATGTCTTACTAAGCTTTTTAATTTGTAGCTGAATCAGAATATTAAAACCGTAATTCTGAGGCCCATGGGAAAGAAGCAGAGTCGGCTTATGGTTAATTTGAAAGATACTAGCTCTCTCACTATAGATAAAATCCCATGCAAAGATGCTGATGAATTAAAACAGTTCCTGGATTCATTTAAAATTGAAAAGGCTCAAACAGGTAAGAATTGTCTTTTATTTAAATTTTATTAGAAATCATATGTTAAATAAGTATCTTTTAACAACTTGACCCCTTGGGCAAAATGGACATAGGTCCTTTATCACACAGTACTTTGCCCAGCTTACTGTTGACGAAGTACCTACGTCCAACACTTTTGCATGCTGTGGTCCACACTGTCAGACTGCAGCTGGGGACAGAAGGCATTTTTCTTTGTATAGTAAGTGCTGATTGTGCTTTCTTACAATATTTATTAATGAGGGAAGGAAGCAGGCAGATGTAAACGTGAAAACGCGATCGCAGTTATGAAGTATGAATTTTGCGATCACAAATGCACGTTCTCAATATTAATGTATACATGAATATTGATAACACAAATACATTTTAAACGCTGCAACTGGTATAACAATTAATGTGGAACACATTCAGGGAAAAATAATTTTGCAGTGAATTGTCCCTTTCATGGAATTGGATGGGGTGGTAATTTAAACTCTTAAATCGTAGTCCTCTTAAGCCATAGAAACCCTAAAAACCAACCACTCAGAGGCAGAACTTTTTTTAAAAGTATTAGAATATATTGCAGCAGTTAAAAATTGCATTTCAAATTAGCTGCAGAGAAAAAAAATATTATAAACTACATGATTATAAACCCTCATATATAAGAATAATTTTGCAATGAAAACTGCAGCTTTATTTTGTCAAATTATTATATTATTTGTTTATTCTTTTCACTGATTTCTTTCTACTCCAGAACAAAAGAACTCCTGCTAACCTATCACAAACTAATATTCAGATATTGCACAAACTTTGTTTGCACATGTGCAGACTGGAGTAGTCTGGCCTCTTGTATTTCCTTAAGGTGGTTTAACACTGATTCAACTTGGTTACAATTGCAAATAATGATTTGTTTATCATGATTGTTAATGCAAAACTGATAATCCACATTTTAAAGCTTGTGATACCATAGAAGCTTAGGGAGGGAGGGTAAAGTAAACAAAAACTTTCATAAATAGTCTTAAGTTATGGTAAACCCAAGTGTATAACTAACGCTAGGATTTACCATCACTAAAAATAAATGAGTTTCACTCATCGTTTTGTAAAATACAGCCTTACACTCATCCTAGCTGTTAAGAAAGCATATCGCAAACACAGCACCTTCGACCACCCACGGCACAGCACTTTCTTTAATGAGGTGATGTTTCCACCTCTAGACCAATAGCCGTCAGTGTCAGCTGACATCCCAGCACGGCATGTAGTTATAAAAAGGTGCATTGCTTTTAATACAGTACTGTCTTACTTTCAGAAGTCGCAGCTTTGCCGACTGGGAAAGGCTAGGGGGCGTGGTTGAATAAGTTTCTGAGAGCAAGTCATCAATTTGCTGCTGTTTTGCAGCGCTGTTCCATATTTGACTGTTCTCTTTAAACAGAGTTCTGCTTTGGCTGCACTGTTAAGTAAAATTTACACAGAGCAGCCAGAGCACATCGCTGTTTGAAGAGAACAACCTGATGTAGAGCAGCTCTGCAAGGCAAAATCTCTTAACAGTTCCTGCGTACGTTCCATTCTTTCTGCAGGCATGCTGCAGTTTCTGCAATATCTCAGATCTTAGCATGTTCTGTCTTGAGGACCAACCGTTTTCAATAGCAGTCTTCTGCTCTTTCATATGGTGTGTCTTGTGGGTATAATGTTTAAACACCTGTGTCATTAAAAAAAAAGTCCCAGAAGCCTCTCTTTAAAGTAAAGCTATATAGGTTTTTATACCCAAGTCATCTCTGTGGAAATACTGATCAAATGGCATGAGTAAATGTGCATTTATTTGAGTAGTCTTATGAGAGCCCCTACATGCAGAAGGCCCTTGTTTATTAGAGGATAATCCCTTTTTTTTTTCACTATAGACTTTAGAAAAAAAAGCATACATAATTTTTTCCAACCTTGTTTTTTAAAATTTTAATACAAATATAATTTGTTAAACACATTTTTGTGGTATGGTTGTATGCTTTTTATATAAACATAAAATAATGGTATGGTTTCAGCGGTGTAGAGATTTAAAAATAAACTACTTGTCCAAGGGACTAAAGCAGGAGCCCAATCTACTTGTCCCTCATGACAATCTACTTGTCCTGATTTGCAAAATATTTTAATCAAAACTGTATTTAAAGGACCAGTCAACACAGTAGATTTGCATAATCAACAAATGCATAATAAGAAGACAATGCAATAGCACTTAGTCTGAACTTCAAAAGAGTAGTAGATTTTTGTTAAATAAATTGCAAAGTTATGTCAATTTCCACTCCCCTTGTATCATGTGACAGCCATCAGCCAATCACAAATGCATATACGTATATGCTGTGAATTCTTGCACATGCTCAGTAGGAGTTGGTGACTCAAAAATTGTAACTATAAAAAGACTATGCACATTTTGTTAATGGAAGTAAATTGGAAAGTTGTTTAAAATTGCATGCTGTATCTGAATCATGAAGTTTAATTTTGACTTGAGTGTCCCTTTTAAATAAGGTTTTATCTGTTCAACTGTCAACATATTCATGCTGGGTAATTCTTCCTAAAAAAGCATCTTACAGGGGAAACCTGTGTACATCATGTAACCTTCTGGACAAACTAAAATTGTATTACCTACTAAAACAAACGCAATTTACCAGGACAAATATAAAAATATGTAATGTAGTTTAAATTAAAGCAGTATAATGCAGGTATATACAATGGGCTTGTAAACATATACCTACATTGTCACTGTAAAGAACATATATTGAGCAGTGAATTACCCTTCTGAATACCAGACACATAGGAGCAATGATTGACAGAAGCATATGGAGAAGATTATGTACCTGGAATGCAATGAGGAAATCACTCCATATACTCAGTGTGTATCAGTGCCCCCGGGGAGCAGCTCCCTGTGAGACTTCCTTCCAGCCCGACGGTGTCTGACAGTGACAGAAGAGTTATTCGAATCGCCCCAGGATGTCAACCTGTCATGAATTCCTATCTTTTAAAGCGGTTTTTCTAACTGTAACACTGCCAGGCAGCCAGAAAGTGACAAGTGCTATATTAAAGCATGCCACAAAGGGCCATGTCTCCCGTCACTTTCTGACTGCCTGGCAGCGTCAGTTAGAAAAAACGCTTCAAAAGATAGGAATTCAGGACAGGTTAACATCCTGGGGTGCATTGAAGAACTCAGGCATGAAAACAGCAGGCTCCTGCTAACAAGCAAAGGTCTGGAGGATAGGGAGGGGGCAAACCCGGCACACACAAACACGACTGCCGGAATCTTGCAAGAGTACACCTCACTGACAAGAAGAACTGGTTGCGCACAGGGAGCTGCTACACATTAGACAAGTATGTACCCTGCTCACTCACGGCCGCGCTGTACTTTTATAAGGCGGTGTGGCAGTTTTACAGTGTATAAGAGAGCCTTACCTCCTGCTGGCCACTATTAGAATAACGATGAATAGAATACAAAACAAAGCTTTTTTTTTTTTTTTTTTTTTTTTTTTTAATGCCCGGCGCACGAAACTACATGTCCCGGGCGATAGGAATTGCACATCCCTGAGTTTTAATCTGCTGAAAAAAGTGTTTCACTGAAAGTGGGGCTTAAAAACGAGCAGCATTTTAAAAACTGCAAAACAGTTCAGCACAAGAGTGGAAGTGTCTCAGCAGTTAGTACAGCTGTCCTCACAATTCATCTGACAATGCCTTACCTGTTAGCAATCTCTTCAGCTAGGAGAGCTTCTGAGTGGTTAACCTTGTCATGTGATTCTTCATTAATAGGATAAGGCTGTACTTTGTAATAAATTATGATTTTCTTTTTAAGTTCGTTTCTGCACAAACTATTAATCAGGAAGTTGCTCCTTGTGTTCATTATGCCCAGATATTGCTAACCCTAATGAGCGGCTATTACATAATCTTCATGTAGTCAGGGCTTTGATGATCTATATATTTAAGCTACTAAAGAATTCAGACAATAGTTTAGTGGTCTGTTCACTACTACGGGACTCGTAAGGGGCAGAAGGGATACTAAGGTAGCGTTGGCCTCTTGGCTCAAACAACACAGTTTTCTTGGCGGCGGGAAAGCAACATTGTGATGCATCTTTGGATCAGATTTGCAAAACTGCAACATGTTTTTTTTGTTTTTGTTTTTTTTTTCTGCATATTTTTTTCCAAATGTCATTGCTTTTAATTTTTGCTTTTTGGCAAGCAACTTTTGGTTGGAAAGTTCTTCAGTCTGCAGTGTTATATTGGAACTGTCAGTAAAATTGTACCATTTTTTCCGTAACAGACCATCTGCTTGGGTATTAATCCCATATGTTATGGACCATAATAACTGTGGACTATAATTTTACGAAAGAAAACAAAATTTATGCTTACCTGATTATTTTCTTTCTGAATGACTATGGTCCACAGGCCCCCACCCTTTTTTAAATTTTTGGGTGACCGTTTTAATGACACCTCTGCAGACTCTGTTTTCTCTTTCCTACCTATATGTTTGCTATTCTATAGTAGGCTATATGTTAAAGGGGCATGTAACTCAACATTTTTCTTTCTTCTTTTTCATGATTCAAATAAAGCATTGTGACTTTAAACAACTTTCCAATGCACTTTTTTTTGTCAAATTTGCTTCATTCTCTTGGTATTCTTTTTTTTTTTTTGAAGGAGCAGCTATACACTGCTGGGAGCTATCTGAAGACATCTGGTGAACGAATGAAGAGGCATTTTTGAGCATCCAACAATCGGCAGCTAGCTCCCAATAATTGCTGCTCCTTAGCTTACCTAGATATGCTTTTCAACTAAGGATACCGAGAGAATTAAGCATTTTAGATAATGGAATCAAATTGGAAAGTTTTTTTTTTTTTTTTTTTTTTTTTTTTTTTTTTCTTTAAATCATTCTGTCTGAATCTTGAAATAAAAATGTTGGGCTTCTTGTCCCTTTTAAACAGAGAGGTGGGAGGGATTTTTGGTGGGTTCTTGGCCTCCTCCTGGTGGTGGGAAATATATGGAGCACTGTGGACCCATCATCGTTCCGAAAGAAAATAATTTATCTGGTAAGCATGCATTTCATTTTGTTTAGTGAATGGCTCAGGGGTTGGTCATAGCTGGTTTAGCACACATGACAAATATATTTATACACACATTAAAACAGTGTTCCTTAGTAGCCATTTTCAGAGCTCACTAACTTTCTATTTTAAAAGCTACTCTAGGGGCTAGATTAACTAACCCACTGCGGGCAGACAGGATCGCAAGTAGTGAACCTGTCTACCTGCAATAGTCACTTGCTATGTTTCCTCACACGGCAAGGATTCTTGTTTAGCACCGCTCCCTGCTCCGGTGCAACCAGCTGCGGTAGAGAAGGGAATGTCAATTACCCTGAACGAACAAATGTTGGGGTGATTGATCAGGTGATTGGAGAAGAAAAAGCAGTTTCTATTTCTTAAATATGTGGCAATAAGCTTGCTCTTTCTCCAGCAAGGACCACTTTGACATGAATAATGTGTATCCAAAGTTTATTAAAGGGACACTGTAGTCATAAATAAAAGTCAAATAACAATGTAGTATAGGTATAAATCTATTATTTTCTAATGTATCTTATTTATTAAATATGTACCCTTTTGAAAATAATTAAGTTTGAAATATGAATTTTTTCCAAACCTACTTGTATGTCAGCCGTTAAGGATTCTTAATCCGCGCTGACAACTGCAGTTGTAAGATGGCGTGTTTCTGAAGTACTGCGCATGCGCGAGTTAGCGCAGCATCACAGGAAACGTCACCATCTGCAGTTGAATTAGGCAAGTCGAATCTATCAGCAGCAGTCGAGGGAGCAGCGCACATAACGTAAGTACTTAGCTTAAGAACGCTTCCAGAATCGCCCTAGAATAAACGAGCAAACAATACTTATTTTGGAAACCGTATTGAATAATTTTATTTAGCTATATTATAATTTGCAGTATGTTACACCAAATAGAATCTCCCTTGACACAAACTCTTAAATGGATCGCAAACAATTATGATCCCCAAACAATAAGTTACTGTTGTATAGCATTAATAAAGATTTTTAAATTCCCAATACGTTTTTAATAAAAAATTAAAACACATAATATAAACTACTATTCTTATATTTGGCAAGAGATAAGACGTTTCTATAATATGCACAAAGTCTGGATAACCGATTGAATATATTTTTCTCTCCTATGCGCAAGCGTAAAATGTAAATAGATGTGGGTAACTTCGTCTTCTGTTGTTAGAAATGCTCAGGCGCGATTTAGCCGAATTGATGCGCAGACTTATTAGGAAGGATTATGCTGATGATATGCATAGGATCGAAATTTAATTGGTTACTGATTTTATACACACAATGCCGAAAACGGTGGGCTGGAATAGGTGACGTCATGGCCGGGTAAGATTTATTAAAAATATAAGGTTTGTAAGCTTCGTTTTTATGAAAATATAGGTTACTACGTTTTAATAGATGATAATGATATACAATATGTTACTATTGTGTAATGAAAAAGGACAAAAACAGTAATCCTTTAACAAAATGGAATTCAAGTACTGCGGTAATTTCAGCTTTCTGGGGTTTGAAAGAAAATGTTTCTTTAGTTGTATTTTGGCATTTTAATCTGAATGTTTATCAGTCAGTTTCTGCAATATCTGGACTTTATTTATTTATTTATTTATTTTCTCTTGTAAGATGTATCGAGTCCATGGATTCATCCATACTTGTGGGATATTCTCCTTCCCTACAGGAAGTGGCAAAGTGAGCACCCACAGCAGAGCTGTCTATATAGCTCCTCCCTTAGCTCCACCCCCCAGTCATTCTCTTTGCCTACTCTAAGTACTAGGAAGGGTAAAGTGAGTGTGGTGACAAAAATGTTAGTTTTTATTTTCTCAAGCAAAAGTTTGTTATTTTAAATGGTACCGGTGTGTACTATTTACACTCTGGCAGAAAAGGGATGTAGATTTCTGCAAGGAGGATGATGATCTTAGCACTTTGTAACTAAGATCCACTGCTGTTCTCCCAAGGGCTGAAGAGTACAGGAAAACTTCAGTTGGGGGAACGGTTTGCAGGCTAAACTGCATTGAGGTATGTTCAGTCTATTTTTTTCTAGACCGACTGTGTTAATTCTAGAAAAGGCTGACAATATCCCCATGAGGGAAGGGTAAGCTGTATTCAGACACTTAGTAGGAATCCCAGCTTGCATGAAGGGCTCATTAGTTACTGGTGACACTGATAGGAAAAAACGTTTTGTTATATTTGCATTTTTTTTTTTTTTTATAAATAAACGTTTTTTGAGGGACTTTAAGGGGTCATTGTGGCTTGTTTTAGGGTTATTAACCCACATGGCTAGTTTAAGAAACACTCTGTTGTGTTTCTTTTAGGCCTCAAAACATCGAGTGAGGTGGGAGGAGCTTATTTTCGCGCCTCAGTTGCGCAGTTTCTTTTCCTCAGACATCCAGCTGCTTCTCCAGAGGTTCCTACTGTGTTTGAGGGCTGTAAGAATTTTTTTTCCCCACAAATCGTTCCTAAAGGGCAGGTAGGCGCCACAGCAGAGCTGTGGCAAGGTGCTGAACGTTTTTTTTTTTTTTACCGGTTTTTGACGTTTTGTCAATCCGGTTTTTACATTAAGGGGTTAATTGTTTATTTGCATAGCTGTGCAAAGTTACTAAGGCTTTATGATGCTACTGTAAAAATTTCATTGAGTTTACTGCTTTTTTACACTGTTTTGCAGAGTTTGCAGCTTTTTTTCTCTTAAAGGCACAGTACCGTTTTTTTCTAAGTGTTATTTGCTTTGATTAAAGTGTTTTCCAAGCTTGCTTGTTACATTACTAGCCTGTTTAACATGTCTGACACCAAGGAAAATCCTTGTTTAATGTGTTTAGAAGCCATTGTGGAACCCCCTCTTAGAATGTGTCCCACTTGCACTGATATGTCTATAAATTATAAAGAGCATATTTTAGCACTTAAAAATATTGCAATAGATGATTCTCAGACAGAAGGAAATGAGGGTTTAACATCTATCTCTCCCCAAGTGTCACAACCAGTAACTCCCGCGCAAGTGACGCCTAGTACCTCTAGTGCGTCGAATTCATTTACTTTACAAGACATGGCCACAGTTATGAATACAACCCTCACAGAGGTTTTATCCAAACTGCCTGGTTTCCAAGGAAAGCGTGACAGCTCTGGGTTAAGAACAAATGCTGAGCCGTCTGACACTTTAGTAGCCGTATCCGATATACCCTCACAATGTTCTGAAGTAGGGGTAAGGGATTTGTTATCTGAGGGAGAAATTTCTGATTCAGGAAAGACGCTCCCTCAGACAGATTCTGATATGACGGCCTTTAAATTTAAGCTGGAACACCTCCGCTTATTGCTCAGGGAGGTATTAGCGACTCTAGATGATTGTGACCCTATAGTGGTCCCAGAGAAATTGTGTAAAATGGACAAATACTTAGAGGTTCCTGTTTACACTGATGTTTTTCCAGTCCCTAAGAGGATTGTGAATATTGTTACTAAGGAGTGGGATAGACCAGGTATTCCGTTCGCTCCCCCTCCTGTTTTTAAGAAAATGTTTCCCATATCTGACACCATGCGGGACTCGTGGCAGACGGTTCCTAAGGTGGAGGGAGCTATTTCTACTCTGGCTAAGCATACAACTATACCTATCGAAGACAGTTGTGCTTTCAAAGATCCTATGGATAAAAAAATAGAGGGTCTCCTGAGGAAAATTTTTGTTCATCAAGGTTTTCTTCTCCAACCTATTGCGTGCATTGTTCCTGTAACTACTGCAGCTGATTTCTGGTTTGAGGCTCTAGAAGAGGCTTTTCAGATGGAGACTCCATTAGAGGATATTATGGACAGAATTAAGGCCCTTAAGTTGGCTAATTCTTTCATTACAGATGCCGCTTTCCAACTGGCTAAATTAGCGGCAAAGAATTCAGGTTTTGCCATTTTAGCACGCAGGGCGTTATGGCTTAAGTCCTGGTCTGCTGATGTGTCATCAAAATCTAAACTTTTGAACATTCCTTTCAAAGGAAAGACCCTATTCGGGCCTGAACTGAAAGAGATTATTTCAGACATCACTGGAGGGAAAGGCCATGTCCTCCCTCAGGATAGAACAAATTAAACTGAGGACCAAACAAAATAATTTTCGCTCCTTTCGGAACTTCAAGGGTGGTCCCGCTTCAGCTTCCCCTGCTGCAAAGCAAGAGGGGAATTTTGCCCAATCCAAGTCAGTCTGGAGACCTAACCAGGCTTGGAACAAGGGTAAGACAGCATGAAGGGGTAGCCCACGATCAGGGACCGGATCTAGTAGGGGGCAGACTCTCTCTCTTCGCTCAGGCTTGGGCAAGAGATGTTCACGATTCCTGGGCCTTAGAAATTGTGTCCCAAGGATTACTTCTGGACTTCAAAGACTCTCCCCCAAGGGGGAGATTTCACATTTCTCAATTGTCTGCAAACCAGACAAAGAGAGAGGTGTTCTTACGCTGTGTAGAAGACCTACATACCATGGGAGTAATCCGCTTTTGGAACTGGGCAGAACAAGGGCTAGGGTTTTACTCAAACCTGTTTGTGGTTCCCAAAAAAGAGGGTACCATCATTCAAGATGGAGACTATTCAGACTATTCTACCGTTGATCCATGAGGGTCAATATATGACTACCGTAGACTTAAAGGATGCGTATCTACACATCCCTATTCACAGAGATCCTCATCAATTCCTCAGATTCGCCTTTCAGGACAGGCATTACCAGTTTGTGGCCCTTCCCTTCGGGTTGGCCACGGCTCCCAGAATTTTCACAAAGGTGCTAGGGTCCCTTTTGGCGGTTCTAAGACCGCGGGGCATAGCAGTGGTGCCTTATCTAGACGACATCTTGATTCAGGCGTTGACTTTCCAGATAGCCAAGTCTCACACGGACATCGTGTTGGCTTTTCTGAGATCTCACGGCTGGAAGGTGAACATAAAAGAGTTCTCTCTTCCCTCTCACAAGAGTTTCCTTCCTAGGGACTCTGATAGACTCGGTAGAAATGAAAATATTTCTGACGGAGGTCAGAAAATCAAAGCTCTTAACCACTTGCCGAGCTCTTCATTCCATTCCTCAGCCATCAGTGGCTCTGTGTATGCAGGTAATCAGACTCATGGTAGCGGCAATGGACATAGTTCCTTTTGCCCGCCTACACCTCAGACCACTGCAACTATGCATGCTCGAACAGTGGAATGGGTAGTATGCAGATTTATCTCCTCAACTGCATCTGGACCAGGAGACCAGAGATTCTCTTCTCTGGTGTTTGTCTAAAGACCACCTGTCTCAGGGAATGTGTTTCTGCAGGCCGGAGTGGCTCATAATAACGACAGATGCCAGCCTGCTAGGCTGGGGTGCAGTCTGGAACTCTCTGAAAGCACAGGGCTTATGGTCTCGGGAGGAAACTCTACTCCCGATAAACATTCTAGAACTGAAAGCGATATTCAATGCGCTCCAGACGTGGCCTCAGCTAGCTGCGGCCAAATTCATCAGATTTCAGTCGGACAACATCACGACTGTAGCTTATATCAATCATCAAGGAGGAACACGGGGTTCTCTAGCGATAATGGAGGTTACCAAAATAATCCGATGGGCGGAGGATCACTCTTGCCATCTCTCAGCAATCCATATCCAAGGGGGTAGAGAACTGGGAAGCGGATTTCCTAAATCGTCAGACTTTTCATCCGGGGGAGTGGGAACTCCATCCGGAGGTATTTGCCCAGCTGACTCAGCTATGGCGCACACCAGAATTGGATCTGATGGCGTCCCGTCAGAATGCCAAACTTCCTCGTTACGGATCCAGGTCCCGGGATCCCCAGGCGGTACTGATAGATGCTCTAGCAGTGCCCTGGTCCTTCAATCTTGCCTATGTATTTCCACCGTTTCCTCTCCTCCCACGTCTGGTTGCCAGAATCAAGCAGGAGAGAGCTTCTGTGATTCTGATAGCACCTGCGTGGCCACGCAGGACTTGGTATGCAGACCTAGTGGGACATGTCATTTGTTCCACTGTGGACTCTGCCAATGAGGCAGGACCTTCTAATCCAAGGTCCATTCACGCATCCAAATCTAATTTCTCTGCGTCTGACAGGTTGGAGATTGAACGCCTGATTCTATCAAAGCGTGGTTTCTCTGAGTCGGTCATTGATACCCTGATTCAAGCTAGAAAGCCTGTCACCAGGAAGATTTATCATAAGATTGGCGCAAATATTTTTATTGGTGTGAATCCAAGGGTTACTCATGGAGTAAGATTAGGATTCCTGGAATATTGTCTTCTCTCCAAGAAGGATTGGAGAAGGGATTATCAGCTAGTTCCTTAAAGGGACAAATATCTGCTCTGTCTATTCTTTTACACAAACGTCTGGCAGATGTCCCAGACGTTCAAGGCCTTGGTCAGGATCAGCCTGTATTTAAACCTGTTGCTCCACCATGGAGCCATAAACATAGTTCTTAAAGTTCTTCAAGGGTTCAGTTTTGAACCCTATGCATTCCATAGATATTAAGCTTCTATCTTGGAAGTTTTTGTTTAGTAGCTATCTCTTCGGCTTGAAGAGTTTCTAAACTATCTGCTTTACAGTGTGACACACCTTACCTTGTTTTCCATGCAGATAAGGTGGTTTTGCGTACAAACCGGGTTTCTTCCTAAGGTTGTTTCTAATAGGAATATCAATCAGGAGATTGTTGTTCCTTCACTGTGTCCTAATCCTTCATCAAAGAAGGAAACGTCTGTTGCACAATCTTGATGTGGTTTGTGCTTTAAAGTTCTACTTACAAGCAATTAAGATTTCCAGTCAAACCATCTTCATTTGTTGTTTATTCTGGTAAACGGAGAGGTCAAAAGGCTACGACTACCTCTCTTTCCTTTTGGCTGAAAAGCATCATACGTTTTTGGCTTATGAGACTGCTGGCCAGCAGCCTCCTGAAAGAATTACTGCTCATTCTACTAGAGCAGTGGCTTCCACATGGGCTTTTAAAAATGAGGCTTCTGTTGAACAGATTTTGTAAGGCGGCGACTTGGTCTTCGCTTCATACCTTTTTCCAAATTTTACAAATTTGATACTTTTGCTTCTTCGGAGGCTATATTTGGGAGAAAGGTTCTACAAGCAGTGGTGCCTTCTGTTTAAGGTTCCTGTCTTGTCCCTCCCTTCATCCGTGTCCTAAAGCTTTGGTATTGGTATCCCACAAGTATGGATGAATCCGTGGACTCGATACATCTTACAAGAGAAAACAGAATTTATGCTTACCTGATAAATGTATTTCTCTTGTGATGTATCGAGTCCACGACCCGCCCTGTTTATTTAAGACAGGCAGTATATTTTTATTTAAGAAACTTAAGTCACCACTGTACCCTATAGTTTCTCCTTTTTTCTTCCTAGCCTTCGGTCGAATGACTGGGGGGTGGAGCTAAGGGAGGAGCTATATATACAGCTCTGCTGTGGGTGCTCTCTTTGCCACTTCCTGTAGGGAAGGAGAATATCCCACAAGTATGGATGAATCTGTGGACTCGATACATCACAAGAGAAATAAATCTAACATAGAAGCTTAACAGCTGTATAGGGAGAACTGTTAAATTACTCCCACTTATAACAGTATTAAAATTATTAAACCATAAAACAATGCATAAAAACAACTGATCAATGTTAACCCAGCCCCAGTTAGTGGGTACAGGTGAATGAGGAAGTTTTTCGAGCCGTTAACTAGTGGCAGCAGGTTCCTGGTGGCGCTATTTAAAACGGCTTGTAAAAGACCTGGAAAGTAAAGTGCTAGATTGTTTAGCACAGTAGAAATCAGTTAACAGTTATGGATCATATCTGAGGATTTGGCCGCGGTATAGATCCCAAAAAAAGGAGTGCTTGACCATACGCCGCACTCAAATTAGAGTCTATGGCACCGGGTTCTGGCCAATCAAACAGTGATATCAACCAATGCCTAAGTGTAAAATAAGTGATAACACGAAGGTGCTAGGTGTGTGACCAACAATAGAACACGTGAAAGGTGCGTTTCAAATAAGCAATAAAAATGCTGGCGATGATTACACAAAATCTAGTACAATGCTAGCATTAGTTACACAAAAAGATAGATTAAAAACTATACAAATACTTATAAAAAATCCAGATGGATATCCCAAAAACTATATATAAAATTGTGTTCAACAAAGGATAATAAAGAGCAATGCAGTTCAAAAATATCAGTGAAAAAAGATGTCAGTGAAAAATTGTCAGTAAAAAAATATATAGTCAGTGAAAAAATATATATACAACGGTGGCACTAAAGAATCCAGAGGAAATCCTATTCAGCCGAAAAATCGTGATGGAAAAAATTGATGGTTAAAGGAAAAAATGATGATAGATAACAAAATAATTTGCAACAAAGTGTGTCAGTGAAAAATTAACAAACACGTTGTATCCAGTGGTGAATCAAAAATGTTCAGTTTGAATTCTTTTCAAAATGAAATGTGATGATAATCTGGAAAGGATTTTCCAAAGTAATCCTTTATGGGGCTCAGCTGTTCCTATGATTTTATCAACGATCCCTAAATCAAAAAATAAAACGTAGCGTAGCAAAATTTTTTCAATTGAGAATTATTAGAAAGATGCTTAACCAATGGGTCGTCCAGATTATCATCACATTTCATTTTGAAAGAATTCAAACTGAACATTTTGATTCACCACTGGATACAACGTGTTTGTTAATTTTTCACTGACACACTTTGTTGCAAATTAATTTGTTATCTAATCATCATTTTTTTCCTTTAACCATCAATTTTTTCCATCACGATTTTTCGGCTGAATAGGATTTCCTCTGGATCTTTAGTGCCACCGTGTATTTATATATTTTTTCACGGACTATATATTTTTTCACTGACATCTTTTTCACTGATATTTTTGAACTGCATTGCTCTTTTATTATCCTTTTGTTGAACACCAATTTCTATATATATATTTTGGGATAATCCATCTGGATTTTTTTATAAGTATTTGTATAAGTTTTAATCTATCTTTTTGTGTAACCTAATGCTAGCATTGTACTAGATTTTGTGTAATCTTCGCCAGCATTTTTATTGCTTATTTGAAACGCACCTATTCACGTGTTCTATTGTTTGTCACACACCTAGCACCTTCGTGTTATCACTTATTACACTTAGGCATTGTTGATATCACTGTTTGATTGGCCAGAACCGGTGCCATAGACTCTAATTTGAGTGCGGCGTATGTCAAGCACTCCTTTTTTGGATCTATACCGCGGCAAATCCTCAGATATGGATCCATAACTGTTAACTGAATTTCTACTGTGCTAAACAATCTAGCACTTTTACCTTTTCAGTCTTTTACAGCCGTTTTAAAATAGCGCACCAGGAACCTGCTGCTACTATTTAACGGCTTGAAAAGTAGGTGGTTCTCCACCTGCTCACTCACGTATCGGAAAACTTCCTCATTCACCTGTACCCCCTAACTGGGGCTGGGTTTAACATTGATCAGTTGTTTTTATGCATTGTTTTTATGGTTTAATAATTTTAATACTGTTATAAGTGGGAGTAATTTAACAGTTCTCCCTATACAGCTGTTAAGCTTCTAATGTTAGATTTCCATGCTGGAAATCGGGTATACCGTTTTTATTACTTTATTTTTAACTAGTCTAAACTGTATATAATAAATTTCATTTAGTACCTAATCCTACCTCCTGCTTCTGTGTGTGTTATACATACCCTTAGGCCTTTTGGCGCTGTGATCACTCCTATCTTCTTTCATATACTAAATGAACACTAACTTGGATGTAATATTTTAAAAGTGTCCCTAAAGTCAGAATTTAACCTTCATAGTTCTGATAGAGCATGCTGTTTTACTCACGTTTCAAAATTACTTTTATTCAATGTGCTTTGTTCTTTTGATTTTTTTTTTTTTTTTTTTTTTTTTTTTTTTTTTGGCTACGGAGCAGCAATTCACAACTTGTAACTTGCTGCTGATTTGGTGGCTGCACATATAAACAGCTTGTCACTCACCAATGTGTCAGGTAGCTCCGCATAGTGCATTGCTGTTTTTTCAATAAAGGATATCAACAGTAAAGCAAATTTGATAATGAAAGAAAATTAGTAAGTCGTTTATAACTGTATACTCTATCTGAATCATGACATTTTTATTTGGGGTTTCATGTGTTTCTGTCAATTCCCTGGTGGAGGGATTGGGTCTCATCTGCAAAATGTTAACCAGATAAGTGTTTTTCAACTTCTGTCCTTCGAGCACACCAACTGGCCTGAATTTACTGATATTTGAACCAGTACATGTTGTAACCATGGTTACTGATGACCTGATAATTTCACATTTATTCTAGTTAAGATATCAAGAAAATCTTGGCCTGCTGGTGTTCAGGAAGTAGCAAAACGCTGATCTAGGGTATCAACAGAGATGGAGACATTTCTGTATTTTGGTTTTAATATCAATTTGTTGCTACAGTGATCATAGAGCCTGCATTTGTAGGACCATCTATTGCTATCAAGTCTATAGTCTTGTCCTTTAATCATTTTAATTTTATCAGGTAAACCTGTCCAAGGATCAGGCAGCTTTGGAGGTGTTTTGGTGAATAGGAGCACCCAGAAGGAAGTAAACAGACAACAAAATCAAGTATGCCAATTTCTGTCTTTTTTTTTTTTTTTTTTTTTTTTTTTTTTCTTCAAGCACATTCTTACCATACTATTTACCATACAGTTTTTGTATAACTTTTTTTTTCTTTGTTTTTTTTCCCTTCCATTTAGACTCCATCCAAAAGAGTAAGTTTTGACAAAGATGAAGCTTCCACCAAAAGTCCTTTAAACAATTTTGGAAGGACACCATTAAAAACCTCACCTGGAAGCATTACATTTTCCGGTCGAAACAACATTTCTCCTACAACATCTACACCACATAGATCAAGTCTTATGGAAAACAGGTGCAGATCATGTTAAAGGCACAGTTTACCCAAAATTGTTCTCCCCTTTAAATTGTTCCCAATAATCCATTTTACCTGCTGGAATGTATTAAATTGTTTACAAGTATTGTTTACCCTTATTTTGGCATTTGAAATAGCTGATTTAGCCTGTGGAATCCCAACCTACACTGAAAGTTTCTATGCTATTGACAAGCCTAAGTAAACGCGGCCAGCAGAATAAATTACTCTCACAGCGGGTGGGGGGGGGCAGGTTAGTTGAGTAATAACTATCCAATGTTCTCTTAGTATTGAGCTTCTATTTTCCAGACAAATATAAGATAGGAAGCAAGTGGGTGTACACAGTGATAACATAGTAAAATCTGATGTTACCTGCAAGCTCAACCCATTTAAATAGGCTGTGGTTTAAAAGCACAAAGGCAGCTAATTCATATACACAAATGAACCAGAAAATGCAATTTCTTTTCCAAGAAATGACGAGTCCATGGATTTCATCCTTACTTATGGGATTACGCCTCCTGGTCAGCAGGAAGTGGCACCACAGCAGAGCTGTATATATAGCTCCTCCCTTCCCTCCCACTCCAGTCATTCTCTTTGCCTGTGTTAGTGATAGGAAGAGGTAAAGTGAGGTGTTAGTTTAGATTCTTCAATCAAGAAGTTTTTTATTTTAAAATGGTGCCAGTGAGTACTATTTTTCTCAGGGAAAAATCGTCAGTCACTTAATTCCTAAGAGGAGTGGAGACATCTTATTTTTTCTGCCCTGATGTTGATGATCTTAGCAAACATTATCTAAGATCCTGCTGGTTTCCACAGAGCAGTTGAAGGTAGTGTAAAGTAACATCTTCAGTGTGGAGAACTGTGTCATGCTACAAGCAGCATTGAGGTATGTTCAATTCTACCATAGACTTGAAGGATGCATACCTTTTTATATTCCTATCCACAAGGATAATCATCAGTTCCTAAGGTTTGCCTTCCTGGACAAACATTTTCAGTTCGTGGCTCTTCCTTCGGGTTGGCCACAGCACCCAGGATCTTCACGAAGGTTCTAGGGTCCCTTCTGGCGTTTCTCAGGCCGCGGGGTATTGCAGTGGCGCCTTATCTGGACGATATTCTGATCCAGGCGTCGTCTTGCCATCTGGCAAAATCTCATACAGACATGGTTCTGTCCTTTCTGAGGACTCACGGGTGGAAGGTGAATCTAGAAAAGAGTTCATTAATTCCACAGACCAGGGTTCCCTTCCTGGGAACTCTAATAGATTCCATATCCATGAAAATTTTCTTGGCAGAGGTCAGAAAGTTAAAGATATCTGAATACATGCCGAGCCCTTCAGTCCAATCCTCGGCCATCAGTGGCTCAGTGTATGGAGGTAATTGGATTGATGGTGGCGGCAATGGACATCATTCCGGTTGCTCGTTTTCATCTCAGACCGCTGCAACTGAGCATGCTCAGGCAGTGGAATGGAGATTATGCAAATTTGTCTCCTCAGATAGATCTGGATCAGGACACAAGAGACTCTCTTCTTTGGTGGTTGTCGCCGGATCATCTGTCCCAAGGGACGTGCTTCCGCAGACCCTCATGGGGTGCAGTCTGGAATTCCCTGAAGGCTCAGGGTGTGTGGACTCGGTCGGAGTCTCTACTTCCAATCAATATTCTGGAATTGAGAGTAATATTCAATGCGCTTCAGGCTTGGCCTCAGTTGGCTTCGGCCAAATTCATCCGTTTTCAGTCAGACAACATCACAACTGTGGCTTACATCAATCATCATGGAGGAACAAGGAGTTCCTTAGCGATGACAGAAGTATCCAAGATAATTCGATGGGCGGAGGCTCACTCTTTTTATCTGTCAGCAATCTACATCCCAGGAGTGGACAACTGGGAAGCGGACTTTTTAAGCAGACAGACGTTTCATCCGGGGATGTGGGAACTCCATCCGGAGGTCTTTGCCAATCTGATTCTCAGATGGGGCAGAACGGAATTGGATCTGATGGCGTCTCGTCAGAATGCTAAACTCCCAAGATACGGATCCAGGTCTCGGGATCCTCTGGCCGAACTGATAGATGCCTTGGCAGTGCCTTGGTCGTTCAACCTAGCTTATGTGTTTCCACCGTTTGCTCTCCTTCCCCGGGTGATTGCACGGGTCAAACAGGAGAGGGCTTCTGTAATTCTAATCGCGCCTGCGTGGCCTCGCAGGACTTAGTATGCCGATCTAGTGGACATGTCCTCTCTGCCGCCTTAGAAGCTTCCATTGAGGCAGGACCTTCTCATTCAGGGACCCTTCCAACATCCGAATCTAGTTTCTCTGCAGCTGACTGCTTGCAGATTGAACGCTTAATTAAGCGGGGGTTCTCTGATTCGGTCATTGATACTTTGATTCAGGCACGTAAGCCTGTCACTAGAAAGATCTACCATAAGATATGGTGTAAATATCTTTATTGGTGCGAATCCAAGGGCTACTCATGGAGTATATTTAGTATTCCCAGGATTTTATCTTTTTTCTCCTAGAAGGATTGGAGCAGGGGTTATCAGCAAGTTCCTTTTAAAGGGACAAATTTCTTCTTTGTCGATTTTACTACACAAGCGTTTGGCAGATGTTCCAGACATTCAGTTTTTTTTTGTCGGGCTCTGACCAGAATCAAGCCTGTGTTTAGACCAATTGCTCTACCCTGCAGTTTGAATTTAGTTCTTAATGTTCTTCAAGGGGTTCTGTTTGAACCCATGCATTCCATAGATATTAAGTTATCTTGGAAGGTTTTATTTTTGTTTGCTATTTCTTTTGTTGGCAGAGTTTCCGAGCTTTCAGCGTTACAATGTGACTCTCCTTATCTTATTTTTCATTCTGATAAGGTGGTTTTACATACCAAACCTGGTTTTCTTCCTAAGGTTGTTTCTAATAAGAATATTAATCAGGAAATTGTTGTTCCTTCTTTGTGTCCTAATCCTTCTTCTAAGAAGGAGTGTTTGTTGCAAAACTTGGACGTGGTCCGTGCCCTGAAGTTTTACTTGCAGGCGACTAAAGAATTTCGTCAATCATCTTCTTTATTCATTGTTTTTTCTGGAAAGCGTTGGGGTCAGAAAGCTACGGCTACCTCTTTCTTTTTGGCTGAAGAGTATCATCCGTCTGGCATATGAGACTGCTGGACAGCAGCCTCCTGAAAGAATTACGGCTCATTCCACTAGGGCTGTGGCTTCCTCATGGGCATTTAAAAACGATGCTTCTGTTGAACAGATTTGCAAGGCTGCAACTTGGTCGTCTCTTCACACTTTTTCCAAATTTTACAAATTTGATACTTTTGCTTCATCTGAGGCTGGTTTTGAGAGAGAGGTTCTTCAAGCAGTAGTGCCTTCTGTTTAGGTTCCTGTCTTGTCCCTCCCTTTTCATCCAAGTACTATAGCTTTGGTATTGTATCCCATAAGTAAGGATGAAATCCGTGGACTCGTCATATCTTGTAAAAGAAAAGGAAATTTATGCTTACCTGATAAATTTATTTATTTTACGATATGACGAGTCCACGGCACACCCTGTCATTTCTAAGACAGGTATTTATTTTTATTAAACTTCAGTCACCTCTGCACCTTTTGGCTTTTCCTTTCTCTTCCTAACTTCGGTCGAATGACTGGAGTGGGAGGGAAGGGAGGAGCTATACAGAGAGTGCAGAATTATTAGGCAAGTTGTATTTTTGAGGATTAATTTTATTATTGAACAACAACCATGTTCTCAATGAACCCAAAAAGCTGAATATTTTTGGAAGTAGTTTTTAGTTTGTTTTTAGTTTTAGCTATTTTAGGGGGATATCTGTGTGTGCAGGTGACTATTACTGTGCATAATTATTAGGCAACTTAACAAAAAACAAATATATACCCATTTCAATTATTTATTTTTACCAGTGAAACCAATATAACATCTCAACATTCACAAATATACATTTCTGACATTCAAAAACAAAACAAAAACAAATCAGTGACCAATATAGCCACCTTTCTTTGCAAGGACACTCAAAAGCCTGCCATCCATGGATTCTGTCAGTGTTTTGATCTGTTCACCATCAACATTGCGTGCAGCAGCAACCACAGCCTCCCAGACACTGTTCAGAGAGGTGTACTGTTTTCCCTCCTTGTAAATCTCACATTTGATGATGGACCACAGGTTCTCAATGGGGTTCAGATCAGGTGAACAAGGAGGCCATGTCATTAGATTTTCTTCTTTTATACCCTTTCTTGCCAGCCACGCTGTGGAGTACTTGGACGCGTGTGATGGAGCATTGTCCTGCATGAAAATCATGTTTCTCCTGTTAAGTGTGGTCAGTCCACGGGTCATCATTACTTCTGGGATATTAACTCCTCCCCAACAGGAAGTGCAAGAGGATTCACCCAGCAGAGCTGCTATATAGCTCCTCCCCTCTACGTCACACCCAGTCATTCTCTTGCACCCAACTAATAGATAGGATGTGTGAGAGGACTGTGGTGATTATACTTAGTTTTATACCTTCAATCAAAAGTTTGTTATTTTATAACAGCACCGGAGTGTGTTGTTCCTTCTCTGGTAGAATTTGAAGAAGAATCTACCTGAGTTTTTTGTATGATTTTAGCCGGCGTAGTTAAGATCATATTGCTGTTCTCGGCCATCTGAGGAGTGAGGTAAACTTCAGATCAGGGGACAGCGGGCAGGTTAATCTGCAAAGAGGTATGTAGCAGCATATTATTTTCTGACAATGGAATTGACTGAGAAAATTCTGCCATACCGATATAATGTAAGCTCAGCCTTAAATGCAGTAGTAGTAACTGGTATCAGGCTGTCATGTATGTATATTTTACACTTCAGTATTCTGGGGAATGGCACTTCACTGGGATAATACTGTATGCATAAGACTTTAGCCTAATTTGCAGTGACTAGCAACAGGCTTTCTAATGACATTTCATTTATTTGATGTTAAACGTTTTTGCTGGCATGTTAAAAAGTTTAATTTTCTGAGGTACTGGGTGAAAAAATGTTTTGGGCACTGTTTTTTTTCCACTTGGCAGTCGTTTTATTTAATTTAAGACAGTTTACTGATCTCCCTCACTGTTGTGTGTGAGGGGGAGGGGCCTATTTTGGCGCTTTTGCTACGCATCAAAAAATTCAGTCAGAAGTCTCTTGTCTTCCCTGCATGATCCGGTTCGTCTCTACAGAGCTCAGGGGTCTTCAAAACTTATTTTGAGGGAGGTAATCACTCACAGCAGAGCTGTGAGATTGTAGCTGACTGTGATAAAAAACGTTTATTTCTGTACTTTTTTTCTGCTATCAGGGTTAGTTATCCATTGCTAATGGGGGCAATCCTTTGCTAAAATTGTGTTTTTACCGGAAAAGATTTGATGTTATAGTTTCTCAGTTTATTATTTCTCAACTGTCATAACTTTTTTCTGTGCTTCTTAAAGGCACAGTACTTTTTCATATTATTTGTAAATTACTTTGAAAAGTATTTCCAAGTTGCTAGTTTATTTGCTAGTGTGTTAAACATGTCTGATTCAGAGGAATATCTCTGTGCTATATGTGCTAAAGCCAATGTGGAGCCCA
This sequence comes from Bombina bombina, assembly GCF_027579735.1. NCBI lineage: Eukaryota > Metazoa > Chordata > Amphibia > Anura > Bombinatoridae > Bombina > Bombina bombina. Next base: position 6,581 of record NW_026511315.1, on the reverse strand, counting down.
ATAGAAATTTATGTACTAATTGCATTGATGCTACTTTAAATAAAAGTCAATCTGTACAAATTGAACATATTTCACCAAACAACGAGGGGAGAGTTATGCCGACTAACTCGCCTCACGTGTCAGTACCTGCATCTCCCGCTCGGGAGGTGCGTGATATTGTAGCGCCGAGTACATCAGGGCGGCCATTACAAATCACATTACAGGATATGGCTAATGTTATGACTGAAGTTTTGGCTAAATTACCAGAACTAAGAGGTAAGCGTGATCACTCTGGGGTGAGAACAGAGTGCGCTGTTGATAATAGGGCCATGTCTGATACTGCGTCACAGTATGCTGAACATGAGGACGGAGAGCTTCAATCAGCAGGTGACGGTTCTGATCCCAATAGAATGGATTCAGACATTTCTAATTTTAAGTTTAAACTCGAAAACCTCCGTGTACTGTTAGGGGAGGTATTAGCAGCTCTAAATGATTGTAACACCGTTGCAATCCCAGAGAAATTATGTAGGCTGGATAGATACTATGCGGTACCGGCGAGTACTGACGTATTTCCTATACCTAAGAGGCTTACAGAGATAATTACTAAGGAGTGGGATAGGCCCGGTGTACCCTTTCCCCCCCCTCCTGTGTTTAGAAAAATGTTTCCAATAGACGCCACCACACGGGACTAAGGTGGAGGGAGCGGTTTCTACTCTGGCTAAGCGTACCACTATCCCGGTGGAGGATAGCTGTGCCTTTTCAGATCCAATGGATAAAAAGTTAGAGGGTTACCTTAAGAAAATGTTTGTTCAACAAGGTTTTATATTGCAACCCCTTGCATGTATTGCGTCTGTCACGGCCGCGGCCGCTTTTTGGTCCGAGTCCCTGGAAGAGACTCTTGACTCAATAACTATAGATGAGATTTCAAACAAGCTTAAGACACTTAAGCTAGCTAATTCATTTATTTCGGATGCCGTAGTACATTTAACTAAACTTACGGCTAAGAATTCCGGATTCGCCATTCAGGCACGCAGAGCACTGTGGCTAAAATCCTGGTCAGCTGACGTTACTTCTAAATCTAAATTACTTAACATACCTTTCAAAGGGCAGACCTTATTCGGGCCCGGGTTGAAAGAAATTATCGCTGACATTACAGGAGGTAAAGGCCATGCCCTGCCTCAAGACAGAGCCAAACCTAAGGCTAGACAGTCTAATTTTCGTTCCTTTCGTAATTTCAAAGCAGGAGCAGCATCAACTTCCTCTGCACCAAAACAGGAAGGAGCTGTTGCTCGCTACAGACAAGGCTGGAGACCTAACCAGTCCTGGAACAAGGGCAAGCAGGCCAGGAAACCTGCTGCTGCCCCTAAGACAGCATGAATCGAGGGCCCCCGATCCGGGAACGGATCTTGTGGGGGGCAGACTTTCTCTCTTCGCCCAGGCTTGGGCAAGAGATGTCCAGGATCCCTGGGCGTTAGAGATCATATCTCAGGGATACCTTCTGGACTTCAAATCCTCTCCCCCTAAAGGGAGATTTCATCTGTCAAGGTTGTCAACAAACCAAATAAAGAAAGAGGCGTTTCTACGCTGTGTACAAGATCTTTTACTAATGGGAGTGATCCATCCGGTTCCGCGGTCGGAACAAGGACAAGGGTTTTACTCAAATCTGTTTGTGGTTCCCAAAAAAGAGGGAAATTTCAGGCCAATCTTGGATTTAAAGATCCTAAACAAATTCCTAAGAGTTCCATCGTTCAAAATGGAAACTATTCGGACAATCTTACCCATGATCCAAAAGGGTCAGTACATGACCACAGTGGATTTAAAGGATGCTTACCTTCACATACCGATTCACAAAGATCATTTCCGGTATCTAAGGTTTGCCTTCCTAGACAGGCATTACCAGTTTGTAGCTCTTCCATTCGGATTGGCTACGGCTCCAAGAATCTTCACAAAGGTTCTGGGTGCTCTTCTGGCGGTACTAAGACCGCGAGGAATTTCGGTAGCTCCGTACCTAGACGACATTCTGATACAAGCTTCAAGCTTTCAAACTGCCAAGTCTCATACAGAGTTAGTACTGGCATTTCTAAGGTCGCATGGATGGAAGGTGAACGTGGAAAAGAGTTCTCGATTACCACTACAAGAGTTCCCTTCTAGGGACTCTTATAGATTCTGTAGAGATGAAGATTTACCTGACGGAGTCCAGGTTATCAAAACTTCTAAATGCTTGCCGTGTCCTTCATTCCATTCCACACCCGTCAGTAGCTCAGTGCATGGAAGTAATCGGCTTAATGGTAGCGGCAATGGACATAGTACCATTTGCGCGCCTGCATCTCAGACCGCTGCAATTGTGCATGCTAAGTCAGTGGAACGGGGATTACTCAGATTTGTCCCCCCTACTAAGTCTGGATCAAGAGACCAGAGATTCTCTTCTATGGTGGCTCTCTCGGCCACATCTGTCCAAGGGGGATGACCTTTCGCAGGCCAGATTGGACGATTGTAACAACAGACGCCAGCCTTCTAGGCTGGGGCGCAGTCTGGAACTCCCTGAAAGCTCAGGGATTATGGACTCAGGAGGAGAAACTCCCCCAATAAATATTCTGGAATTAAGAGCAGTTCTCAATGCCCTTCTGGCTTGGCCCCAGTTAACAACTCGGGGGTTCATCAGGTTTCAGTCGGACAACATCACGACTGTAGCTTACATCAACCATCAGGGAGGGACAAGAAGCTCCCTAGCAATGATGGAAGTATCAAAGATAATTCGCTGGGCAGAGTCTCACTCTTGCCACCTGTCAGCAATCCACATCCCGGGAGTGGAGAACTGGGAGGCGGATTTCCTAAGTCGTCAGACTTTTCATCCGGGGGGAGTGGGAACTTCATCCGGAGGTCTTTGCCCAAATACTTCGACGTTGGGGCAAACCCGAGATAGATCTCATGGCGTCTCGACAGAACGCCAAGCTTCCTCGTTACGGGTCCAGATCCAGGGATCCGGGAGCGGTTCTGATAGATGCTTTGACAGCACCTTGGACCTTCGGGATGGCTTATGTGTTTCCACCCTTCCCGATGCTTCCTCGATTGATTGCCAGAATCAAACAGGAGAGAGCATCAGTGATTCTGATAGCGCCTGCGTGGCCACGCAGGACCTGGTATGCAGACCTAGTGGACATGTCGTCCTGTCCACCGTGGTCTCTACCTCTGAGACAGGACCTTCTAATTCAGGGTCCTTTCAATCATCCAAATCTAATTTCTCTGAGGCTGATTGCATGGAGATTGAACGCTTGATTCTATCAAAGCGTGGCTTCTCGGAGTCGGTTATTGATACCTTAATACAGGCTAGGAAGCCTGTTACCAGAAAAATTTACCATAAGATATGGCGTAAATATTTATATTGGTGCGAATCCAAGAGTTACTCATGGAGTAAGGTTAGGATTCCTAGGATATTGTCCTTTCTACAAGAGGGTTTAGAAAAGGGCTTATCTGCTAGTTCGTTAAAGGGACAGATTTCTGCTCTGTCTATTCTTCTACACAAACGTCTGGCTGAAGTTCCAGACGTTCAGGCTTTTTGTCAGGCTTTAACTAGGATTAAGCCTGTGTTTAAAGACTGTTGCTCCACCATGGAGTTTGAACTTAGTTCTTAATGTTTTACAGGGTGTTCCGTTTGAACCCCTTCATTCCATTGATATCAAGCTGTTATCTTGGAAAGTTCTGTTTTTAATGGCTATTTCCTCGGCTCGAAGAGTCTCTGAGTTATCTGCCTTACATTGTGATTCTCCTTATCTGATTTTTCATTCAGACAAGGTAGTTCTGCGTACTAAACCTGGGTTCTTACCTAAGGTGGTCACTAACAGGAATATCAATCAAGAGATTGTTGTTCCATCTTTGTGTCCTAATCCTTCTTCGAAGAAGGAACGTCTGCTACACAATCTAGATGTAGTCCGTGCCCTGAAATTTTATCTACAGGCAACTAAGGATTTTCGACAAACGTCTTCCCTGTTTGTCGTTTATTCTGGTCAGAGGAGAGGTCAAAAAGCTTCGGCTACCTCTTTCTCTTTTTGGCTTCGTAGCATAATACGGTTAGCCTATGAGACTGCTGGACAGCAGCCTCCTGAAAGAATTACAGCTCATTCTACTAGAGCTGTGGCTTCCACCTGGGCCTTTAAAAATGAGGCCTCTGTTGAACAGATTTGCAAGGCTGCGACTTGGTCTTCGCTTCACACCTTTTCAAAATTTACAAATTTGACACTTTTGCTTCTTCGGAGGCTGTTTTTGGGAGAAAGGTACTTCAGGCAGTGGTTCCTTCTGTTTAATGTTCCTGCCTTGTCCCTCCCTTCATCCGTGTACTTTAGCTTTGGTATTCCATAAGTAATGGATGACCCGTGGACTGACTACACTTAACAAGAGAAAACATAATTTATGCTTACCTGATAAATTTCTTTCTCTTGTAGTGTAGTCAGTCCACGGCCCGCCCTGTCTTTAAGGCAGGCCTAAATTTTAATTAAACTCCAGTCACCACTGCACCCTATGGTTTCTCCTTTCTCGTCTGCTTTGGTCGAATGACTGGATATGACAGTAGAGGGGAGGAGCTATATAGCAGCTCTGCTGGGTGAATCCTCTTGCACTTCCTGTTGGGGAGGAGTTAATATCCCAGAAGTAATGATGACCTGTGGACTGACCACACTACAGGAGAAAGGAATTTATCAGGTAAGCATAAATTTTGTTTTCTCTTGTTAAGTGTAGTCAGTCCACGGGTCATCCATTACTTATGGAATATATCTCTTCCTAACAGGAAGCTGCAAGAGGATCACCCAGCAGAGCTGCTACATAGCTCCTCCCCTCACATGTCATATTCAGTCATTCTCTTGCAGCCTAACTAGATAGGTCGCTGTGAGAGGTCTGTGGTGTTTTTTAACTTAGTTTATTTCTACAATCAAAAGTTTGTTATTTTAAATGGCACCGGAGTGTGCTGTTTATTCTCAGGCAGCATTAGAAGAAGAATCTGCCTGCGTTTTCTATGATCTTAGCAGACGTAACTAAGATCCACTGGCTGTTCTCATCTGAGGAGTGAGGTAACTTCAGAGAAGGGGAATAGCATGCAGGGCCCCCCTGCAAATGAGGTATGTGCAGTAATTATTTTTCTGAGGAATGGAATTGACTGAGAAAATACTGCTGATACCAATGTAACGTAAGTTCAGCCTTAAATGCAGTGATAGCGACTGGTATTAGGCTGATGTGTGTGTACACTGAATGTATTTTTCTAAGGAATGGAATTGACTCTGAAAATACTGTTAATACTGAAATAATGTATGAGCCTTAACTGCAGTAAAAGCGACTGGTAGCAGGCTTATTAATAACAATTCATAACTTTTCAAATGTATGTTTAAAACGTTTACTGGCATGTTAATCGTTTTTTTGTGAGGTACTTGGTGATAAAACTTATTGGGGCATGATTTTTACCACATGGCCATCTTTGTTTTCTGCATAGAAACAGTTATCTGAGCTTCCCCACTGTTGTAATATGAGTGGGAGGGGCCTATTTTAGCGCTTTTTTGCGCAGTAAAAATTCAGTCACAATCTGTCTACTTCATCCTCCATGATCCAGATCGTCTCTAGAGAGCTCAGGGGTCTTCAAAATTCATTTTGAGGGAGGTAATCAGTCACAGCAGGCCTGTGACAGTGTGTTTTGACTGTGAGAAAAAACGTTAATTATTAAATTGTTAATCCGTTTTTGGGTATTAAGGGGTTAATCATCCATTTGCTGGTGGGTGCAATCCTTTGCTAACTTAATACATTTACTGTGAAAAATTGGTTGCTATAACTATTTTGGTTCATTGTTATTTCAACTGTGACAGCTTTTTGTGCTTCTTAAAGGCACAGTAGCGTTTTTTATATTGCTTGTAAATTTATTTAGAAAAGTATTTCCAAGCTTGCTAGTCTCATTGCTAGTCTGTTTAAACATGTCTGACACAGATGAATCTTTGTTCACTATGTTTAAAGGCCAATGTGGAGCCCAATAGAAATTTATGTACTAATTGCATTGATGCTACTTTAAATAAAAGTCAATCTTTACATGTAAAGAAATTATCACCAGACAACGAGGGGGAAGTTATGCCGACTAACTCTCCTCACGTGTCAAGTACCTTCGCCTCCCGCTCAGGAGGTGCGTGATTTTGTGGCGCCAAGTACATCAGGGAGGCCCTTACAAATCACTTTGCAAGACATGGCTACTGTTATGACAGAAGTATTATCTAAATCAGTGGTTCTCAACCAAAGTGACCTCAAGGCCCGGTAACTTTTAGCTAGACATGTCCGGGGCCCAGTAGTATATATATATATATATATATATATATATATATATATATATATATATATATATATATATATATATATATATATATATATATATATATATATATATATATATATATATATATATATATATATATATATATATATATATATATATATATATATATATATATATATATCATATATATATATATATATATATATATATATATATATATCATATATATATATATATATATATATATATATATATATATATCCATATATATATATATATATATATATATATATATCCATATATA
>NW_026511314.1:0-118836 GCF_027579735.1 Bombina bombina | reverse complement strand
TCTGCTGCTCAGTATTACACCCTCTCAGTGTGTTTTAACTCCTTATGTCCACAGCTGCACAATCTGTATTAACCCCTTACTACTACAGCTGCACAGTGTTTATTAACCCTTTATTACCTCAGATACACATGGCAAGCAAAGTTTAAAATAGTGTTGCCACGTTTAGTTCAGGCCAAACCAAACACTCTTACGCCGCTCACAGCACATCAAAGTTGTATTGCAGAGTACACACTTTGTATAATAGCACCTAAACACAAACATGCACGTCGATATGCACATGCTCTCACACAGTCTAACACACACACACTGTGTAACACACACACAGTGTAACACACTAACACACACACACTGTGTAACACACACACACACTGTGTAACACACTAACACACACACACACACACACTGTGTAACACACACACAGTGTAACACACTAACACACAGTGTAACACACACACACACAGTGTAACACACTAACACACAGTGTAACACACTAACACACAGAGTAACACACACACACACAGTGTAACACACTAACACACACACACACAGTGTAACACACTAACACACACACACTGTGTAACACACACACACACTGTGTAACACACTAACACACACACACACACACACACACTGTGTAACACACTAACACACACACACACACACACACACACTGTGTAACACACTAACACACAGTGTAACACACACACACAGTGTAACACACTAACACACAGTGTAACACACACACACAGTGTAACACACTAACACACACACACACAGTGTAACACACACACAGTGTAACACACTAACACACACACACACACACACAGTGTAACACACACACAGTCAAACACACACACAGTGTAGCACACTCACACAGTATAGCACACTCACACAGTATAGAACACTCACAGACACAAACGTGCACATAGATATGCACATGCTCTCACACAGTCTAACACATATACACAGTGTAACATACACACACAGTCTAACACACACACACACACACAGTGTAACACACACACAGTGTAACACACACACAGACTAACACACACACAGTCAAACACACACACAGTGTAGCACACTCACACAGTATAGCACACTCACACACACAAACGTGCACATAGATATGCACATGCTCTCACACACTCTAACACATATACACAGTGTAACATACACACACAGTCTAACATACACACACTGTGTAACACACATACTCTTGAGCACACTCTCAGGCACACAAACTTACAAACATTTTCTCTCTCACACTCACTCTCATTCACACACACAAAGACGCTAACACACACACACAAATGCACTCACTCTTTCACTCACACACACAGAAAGACACTCTCACAAACTCACTTTCTCACACACACAAATGCACTAACTCTTTCACTCACACACACACAGAAAGACACTAATATACACTCACTTTTACACACACACATACACACAAATGCACTCACTCTTTCACACACACACACACACACACACACACACACACACACACACACACATACAAACATAGAAAGACACTGGTAAACACACACATTCTCACACACAAAGACACTTAAACACACATACACAGTCCCACACTCAGATACACTACTACACAAAGACACACACATTCACACACACAAATACACACAGACACAATCCCACACTCAGATACACTAATACACACACATTCTCACACAGACACAATCCCACACTCAGATACACTAATACACACACATTCTCACACAGACACAATCCCACACTCAGATACACTAATACACACACATTCTCACACAGACACAATCCCACACTCAGATACACTAATACACACACAAATACACACAGACACAATCCCACACTCAGATACACTAATACACACACATTCTCACACAGACACAATCCCACACTCAGATACACTAATACACACACATTCTCACACAGACACAATCCAACACTCAGATACACTAATACACAAAGACACACACATTCTCACACAGACACAATCCAACACTCAGATACACTAATACACAAAGACACACACATTCTCACACAGACACAATCCAACACTCAGATACACTAATACACAAAGACACACACATTCTCACACAGACACAATCCAACACTCAGATACACTAATACACAAAGACACACACATTCTCACACAGACACAATCCAACACTCAGATACACTACTACACAAAGACACACACATTCTCACACAGACACAATCCCAAACTCAGATACACTCCTACACACACACAAGAGAGAGACATAACTATAGGCATATACAGTATGTCTGTCACAAGTGCACGTCACTTTTCTGGCTGTGACGTTTTTCCACCAAACTCAGAAACACAAATAGAAACCCAACCCAGACAGGTGGTGACCCTAGTTTAAAACCTAGTGATGATTCTATTAGTACAACTGTGTCTTCCTGTTAGATAAAATAATACACTTTTAATTTGGGATTAATGAAATTTAAAGTAAATTGTTTGTTCTTTTACTACTGGTATAAAACAAAAAAGCACCTATCATGATTGATTTTTTTTTTTCTTACTTTTAGCTTGACTGACCCCGGATCGAATTCCGGTTGTAATATTGTCTTATTTATTTATATAATATAGATAGAGCTCACAGTTCAACAGTCATCTTTACAAGAATGAAAAATAAACATATACGGAACAGCAAAAGCTACATATAACTATAATAATGTATTAATCTTTCTATACCGCTACATATAACTATAATAATGTATTAATCTTTCTATACTGCTACATATAACTATAATAATGTATTAATCTTTCTATCCCGCTACATATAACTATAATAATGTATTAATCTTTCTGTCCCGCTACATATAACTATAATAATGTATTAATCTTTCTGTCCCGCTACATATAACTATAATAATGTATTAATCTTTCTGTCCCGCTACATATAACTATAATAATGTATTAATCTTTCTGTCCCGCTACATATAACTATAATAATGTATTAATCTTTCTGTCCCACTACATATAACTATAATAATGTATTAATCTTTCTGTCCCACTACATATAACTATCATAATGTATTAATCTTTCTGTCCCGCTACATATAACTATAATAATGTATTAATCTTTCTGTCCCACTACATATAACTATAATAATGTATTACTCTTTCTGTCCCGCTACATATAACTATAATAATGTATTACTCTTTCTGTCCCGCTACATATAACTATAATAATGTATTAATCTTTCTCTCCCGCTACATATAACTAAAATAATGTATTAATCTTTCTGTCCCGCTACATATAACTATAATAATGTATTAATCTTTCTCTCCCGCTACATATAACTAAAATAATGTATTACTCTTTCTATCCCGCTACATATAACTATAATAATGTATTAATCTTTCTGTCCCGCTACATATAACTATAATAATGTATTAATCTTTCTGTCCCGCTACATATAACTATAATAATGTATTACTCTTTCTATCCCACTACATATAACTATAATAATGTATTACTCTTTCTGTCCCACTACATATAACTATAATAATGTATTAATCTTTCTATACCGCTACATATAACTATAATAATGTATTAATCTTTCTGTCCCGCTACATATAACTATAATAATGTATTAATCTTTCTGTCCCGCTACATATAACTATAATAATGTATTAATCTTTCTGTCCCGCTACATATAACTATAATAATGTATTAATCTTTCTATACCGCTACATATAACTATAATAATGTATTAATCTTTCTATCCCGCTACATATAACTATAATAATGTATTAATCTTTCTGTACCACTACATATAACTATAATAATGTATTACTCTTTCTGTCCCGCTACATATAACTATAATAATGTATTAATCTTTCTGTCCTACTACATATAACTATAATAATGTACTAATCTTTCTATCCCGCTACATATAACTATAATAATGTATTACTCTTTCTGTCCCGCTACATATAACTATAATAATGTATTACTCTTTCTGTCCCGCTACATATAACTATAATAATGTATTAATCTTTCTGTCCCGCTACATATAACTATAATAATGTATTAATCTTTCTATCCCGCTACATATAACTATAATAATGTATTAATCTTTCTATACCGCTACATATAACTATAATAATGTATTAATCTTTCTGTCCCACTACATATAACTATAATAATGTATTAATCTTTCTGTACCACTACATATAACTATAATAATGTATTACTCTTTCTGTCCCACTACATATAACTATAATAATGTATTAATCTTTCTGTCCCACTACATATAACTATAATAATGTATTAATCTTTCTGTCCCACTACATATAACTATAATAATGTATTAATCTTTCTGTCCCACTACATATAACTATAATAATGTATTAATCTTTCTGTCCCGCTACATATAACTATACTGTAATAATGTATTAATCTTTCTATCCCACTACATATAACTATAATAATGTATTATACTTTCTGTCCCGCTACATATAACTATAATAATGTATTAATCTTTCTATCCCGCTACATATAACTATAATAATGTATTAATCTTTCTATCCCGCTACATATAACTATAATAATGTATTAATCTTTCTATCCCGCTACATATAACTATAATAATGTATTTAAAGTAAATTGTTTGTTCTTTTACTACTGGTATAAAACAAAAAAGCACCTATCATGGGGTCGATCCGATAAAAATCGTCGCCCGCAAAAGTTGGCGACGCCAATATTTGCGCGGATTTGGTATCCTATATACGGCGTAAGCTAGAAGTTACGCGCGTAGATTTCTGGCGTCGCCCGTAGTTTTTTGGCCCATAGACTGACATACAAAACACGCGCAATTTGCTATCCTATATACGGCGTAAGGACTTACGCGCGCAGATTTTTCAAAATCTACGCCATTCTCAGCTCGCCACAAATTGAAGGCGCAGGTACCCTTGCACTGACTTAGAAACCAACGTAACTCTCAGAAGGCCTAACAAATGCATGCCTAACAATATACATAGCAGCAGCTTGTTCACAAATAGTTAACCTCTTAAAAGCATTTATTATTCCTGCCCCTGCAAGTGTGTCAAACCAATCACAAACAGCACAAACCCTCACCTGCAACCTTAAAACACCTGCAAATGCACACCCTCATTAGCCACCATGTTTCCCTTGCAGTATATTGCATTTAGAGTCAGACAGCGTCGTGGGGCACAAGGGGTGCTGGAACCCCTACAAGCCCCTGTTTTGGATGGTATCCCTGCTGCTGAGGTCCCTGGTCATGGTGCTGTAGCTGTCCCTGCTCCAGCTGCTGCTGCTGCCCTCCCTGCTCCTCCTGCTGTTGTCCGTGTTCCTGGTGCTCCCCATGCTGCTGTTGCTGCAGCTGCCCATAGGCCAGCAGGGCCTATAAGACGAAGGCATCAGCAGAGGGGAAGAGCACCAAGGGTACACAGGGTTAGGGTCACCCTGTTTGGGATGACAGAAGTGGAGGTCAGGGAAAAATATCGCTTGACATCTGCAAGCCTCATTAACCTATATGAGGTGTTGAAGGATGAAATTGACCATCAAGCGTATAGGAACCGAGCTCTGACTGGTATGCAGAAGCTGTTGTGTGTTGTACACTTCCTGGCAACTGGCTCATACCAGTCAACAGAGGGGCTTGTGTCTGGCCTAGCGCAGTCTACCTTCTCCAGGATTCTAGGGGAGGTTCTGACTGCTCTAGATAACCAGACACAACGATACATTCATTTCCCCCATACCCCCCAGGAATGGAACCGTCTTAAACAAGGCTTCTATCGACTGGGGGGTATTCCTAATGTCATGGGGGCAATTGATTGCACACATGTGCGTATTGTGGCCCCACATGAGGAGACAATCCTCTATATTAACAGGAAAGGGTTTCACTCATTGAATTGCCAGATGGTCTGCGATACCAATCTGAAATTCTTACATGTGTATGCAGGCTTCCCAGGGAGTGCACATGATTCCTACATCCTGCGCCAGACCTCCTTATTCAATATGTTTGAAAGTGGAACACTTTCGGGAGGATGGCTGCTTGGTGAGTACCTTCATTCTGTCTGTATATTTATAATAAAGGGACACTAAACACATATTGTCATCTCATGTGTCAGATAGAGAATACAATGTTAAACAGCATTATAATTCACTTCTCTTATATCATTTTATTCATTCTTTAAATATATATTTTTTTTAATTACTAATTCACATATATGAGCCAATCATATGAGGCTTCTATGTGCAGCCACCAATCAGCAGCTATTGAGCATATCTAATATGCTTGTCATCAAGAGTTATCTATAGAATGGAGAAAATGATCTAATCAAAGTTAATTATCAAGCTGCTAACAATTGCAGGTTCTTATTAAATGGACAGTCTAGTATAAATTGCACTTCCATTATTCAGATAGGCCTTTTAATTTAAATTAACTATCCTGATTACTTCCATTAATTTTTTTATGAAATCTATCTTTTATATGTGATTCATGTTGTGTCCCTTTAAAGCACATGATGTACCTGTAGTAATCCAAACACATATGTTACATGACAGGTGACGCAGGGTACGGCTGCAGACCATGGCTATTAACCCCCTTGGTGCACCCCATTACAGAGCCACAACTCAGGTACCAGGAGGCACACATAAGAACAAGGAATGTCATTGAAAGGAGCTTTGGCCTATTAAAAACCAGGTTCAGGTGTCTGGATGTTACAGGCGGAGCACTACAGTATAACCCCAACAAAGTGTGTTCCATTGTCAATGCTTGCTGTATTCTACACAACATTGCTGTGGACACACGTTTGTTGGGGGACATTGACCCAGAGCAGCAGCAGCAGCTGGTTCCTGTACTTGAGGATGTGGACAGGGGGACACTGAGGGGGAATGAAGTGAGGGATTATGTCATCCGGGAATACTTCACCTGTAAGTTACTTATTCATAATTACAGTAAACCGTAACATTCACATGTATTATGATGTTTGACAGTACCTCACCAACCATTGCATGTGTATATATCATGTCTTGCAGAATGTAAAAGTTTGGATTTCCACTGCATGTAAGTGAAACTACTACATCCCAACCCCCTTCCCTTAAAGGGACACTATACCCAAACATATTGTTTCATGATTAAGGATAGAGAAGATAATTTTTCACAAACCTTATAATTTCAATCAATTACCTATTTTCATTATTTATTTAGATATACTTTAATGAAGACATAGAAATGCACACAGTGAAGAAATTTCAGGAGGCATCTATATACAGCTACTAATCATCATCTACCAAACATATCTTGATATTGTTTTCAGCAAAGAATATCAATTGAATGAATCTACAGAAATAATAGAATGAAATTATAGTTTATTTTTGAAATTATCTTCTCCTTCAAAATCATGAAGTACAAATATTTGCTTTAATGTCCCTTTAACAACCCTAATTACTGTATATTTATAATTTGTTTTATTCATGTTTAGTTCACTATCATTAAGAATGAGGATAATGGATATTTATACCTTATGTTCACACCTTCTTTAAATATATTATTAGTTATATATACCAACGTGTCAATTTATATTGGATGTGAGAAACCTTGATGTACATCTTAGAAGTTAATATTACTATATGTACCGTTGAGACACAACCATGTCATGTTGTTTATTGAGCATGAATATGTCATAAACATTATAATAATTCCTTTTTGGTCCATTTCAACACAGGAATTATTATATGTTTTACCAATATTACTGTACTAAAACACAACTCACATGGATGTGGATGACAATTAGATAGTAAATAACAGAGGACAAGATTTTCAATGAAATTGAATAATATTTTTTTTTTTTAGGCCTCTTAGATGAGGGGCCTGGTGTGGGTCTTCTGCCTCTCCTGGGTTGTGTGGATACACTAGGAGTGCTGGTCACAGAGGAGATACTTGATGCCATGTCCTGCTGTTGGGTGAAATGCTCCACCAAAGCCCCCAACAGTTGATTCTGTTCCCTCCATCTTTGGTCACTTTGGATTTGCATGTCCGATATTACACGTAGCATTTGATTCTGATTTTGGACCATAGCTGATAGCGATGCTGCCATGTCCCTTTGCAGCTCATTCGACCTCTGTTGCAAACGGTGTTGGGTTCTATGGAACCTGTGTTGTTCCCTCTGCATATTCATACACGTTTCCGTTAGAGTCTCACAGGTCAAAGTTTGCCTCCTCTGTAGTGAGATATATTCATCACCCATGGCAGAACTCAATTGATCCATGGGCTCTTCATCAGCAGGGACAATAGGCACTCTTTCAATGACGTGTTCCTCAGCTGGAGGTGCCGGAACAACAACCTCAGCTGGAGGTGCCGGAACAACAACCTCAGCTGGAGGTGCCGGAACATTAACCTCAGTTGGAGGTGACGGAACATTAACCTCAGTTGGAGGTGCCGGAACATTAACCTCAGTTGGAGGTGACGGAACATTAACCTCAGTTGGAGGTGCCGGAACAATAACCTCAGTTTGAGGTGCATGAAAAAAAACAGCAGCTGGACGTGCAGGAAGAGATATCTCAGCTGGAGGTGCAGCCACAGGGATATGAGCTGGAGGTGCAGGGCGATGGATTACAGTTGGTGGAGCCCTTCCAACTGAAGATGATGGTCCAGATGTCGGGATGGACCGATAGTCCCAATGTCCGCTGGTGTGCATCCACTCAGCCTGCTGGTATACTCCTGTAGTTCCCTGATATTGTTGGGGGGGGGAAAATACATCTACCCTTTGGGGCTGGTGGGGCTCCCCTCCAAGCCATAGGAATATTCCTCCTGCCACGGGTCCTGCCAGGTATCCTCCTCTAATGCAGGTGGCATGATATGTGGATTTTCAATGGACGCAGTCCAAGACATCTCATGCCTGGCATACTCCTGCTCTCTTATCTGTACCGGTGGTTGTGGTGGACATATATTTAGAACTGGTGTTGGGGGATTCATGGGCGTAGGCACCCTGGTGACTGGAGGTTCTGTGAAGGAGTCAAATGATGAGAGTGATTAGTACAGTCACATATCTATCCATGTGGGCATACAATTTACATGCTAGGGCCTATCCACATTCTCATGTCAAACTCTATAACATGCTTGTGCACATTGAGATTTGTGATATGAGGGTTTGGAATATGCTAATTATACATGTATGTGTTTCATACAATAGTTCTGTGTACATGTCAGTGATGGAGAAAATGTGTTCTTTAAGTGACATTATGGTTGTGATGACTATGGTGTCCATTTACTGAAAGGTCTACATGTGGCTTGTGGCCTGTGTTACTCTGAGACATGTTAGTATTTCACTATTCTACCTCATATCATGATTTTCAATGTGTTAAGTAGCATTAAATGGACATGCAAAACATATTTATTATTTCATGATTCAGCTAGACAAGCATGGTATTCTAAATAAATTGTAATTTACTTCCATTAGCTAATATGCTTCATTATCTTGATATTCTTAGCTGATATGCATTTCTTGATAGGCTCAGAAGCTGCTGATTGGTGGCTGTACATCAATGCCTCGTGTGATTGCCTCACCCATGTGCATTGATATTTAATAAACTAAGATTTTCAAAATAAAAATTAAATATAGATAATGGAAGTAAATTTGGATGTTGTTTAAAACTATATTCTCTATCTGAATAATGAAAAAATATCTTTGTGTTTCATGTCCCTTTAATGTTAAATATCATTGTATATTTAGTTGTTAGTAATCAAAATACCATGATCCTCATTGTGTACATGAATGTGTAACAATATAGGATGTTATAACTCAAATACATATTATACTAGTGTGTGGGATGTTACTCACCAGCATGCTGTGCTGATGTTGCAGTCCCTGAGTCACGAGCCCCTGGAAGTCCACGGACTGCTGTGAGGCTCAGGGACCGACGAATGAGCTCCTGCCACTCATTGTATTCGGCCTCATAGTGAGGCCCACCTCCTGTTGCCCTCTGGGAGATTGCTTCCTGGCCCATCCTCTCCTTGACTCTCCTCTTGCAATCATTCCATCTCTTCTTAAGCCCGTCAACATTCCTCCTCTGTTGGGACACTCCATTGACGGCCTCCACCACCTTCTGCCAAGCATCCTTACGCCTCCGGGCAACTCCTTTGCCCTTCTCTTGTCCAAAGAGGGCATTATGGTTCTCCAGGACAGCCTGGACGAGAGCGAGGTTTTCGGCAAAACTGAAATTGGGACACCTCATACGCTCCTCGTCCTGGGCTGCCTGGCTCCCTCCCTGGGATGTCCCTGGTGTGGGTTCCTCCCTATCCTCTCCCTCCTCCCCCCTTCTATCCCCATGTGCACCCTCTATCCCTCTTCTCAGTGTGCCTGGCCTTTGGGCAACCCCACTCCCATCCTCCCTTCTGGCTCTCCCTCTCCCCACTCCGCTCACTCCCTGACGGGGACCCTGCTGCTCCTCCTGTACATAATCCTCTCCCTGCAACTCCCCTTCCCTCCTCCCCCCAGCCCTATCTCTCCCTGACATCCTCACACTACACACACTCACACACTCCCACTCACTCCCACTTCAATCACACACAATCACAACCAGACACTCAGCCTTTCAAACTGTAAAAGATAAATAAAGAGTGTTGGGTGTTATAAAAAAAAAGTGTTGTGTATTTTGTATATGTGTGTATGCAAAATGTGTGCAATATGAAAAAAAGTGTAAGTAAATGTACTGGCTTAAAAATCCAACCAACAATCCGACCTAACTAACTTGATGATGCTCCTTTCTCACTACTCTTACCACTAATCTCTATACTCGCTGTAGTGTGCTGTAGCTCCAAGAACCAACCAAACACACTAAAGAAATTGCGGCTGCGCAGGGGTTTAAGTATGATTTTTGAATCTCGTCATTACGTGGCGCATCTCTTAGAACTGGCGTAATTTTTTACGAGTCGTAGGCTAATTTGCATAAAACTACACTTTATTGAGACTTTACGTGAACAAAAAACAGGCGCAAGTACTTGCGACGACTAAAAGGTGTATTTGCGCACATTTTGCCTGCTCGTCGGTTTTTCAGACTTACGCCAGTTTAGCATCTGACGGCGGTGAATATTGGATAGCTCGAGTTGCGAGCTGAAACTGCGGGCGACGCGGGTTACCTCGCTTGCGCCGAAAACTACGACCTATATCGTATCGCGCCCCATCTTTTTTTTTTTTTTCTTACTTTTAGCTTGACTGACCCCGGATCGAATTCCGGTTGTAATATTGTCTTATTTATTTATATAATATAGATAGAGCTCACAGTTCAACAGTAATTTTTACAAGAATGAAAAATAAACATATACGGAACAGCAAAAGCTACATATAACTATAATAATGTATTAATCTTTCTATACCGCTACATATAACTATAATAATGTATTAATCTTTCTATACCGCTACATATAACTATAATAATGTATTAATCTTTCTATACCGCTACATATAACTATAATAATGTATTAATCTTTCTATCCCGCTACATATAACTATAATAATGTATTAATCTTTCTGTCCCGCTACATATAACTATAATAATGTATTAATCTTTCTGTCCCGCTACATATAACTATAATAATGTATTAATCTTTCTATCCCGCTACATATAACTATAATAATGTATTAATCTTTCTGTCCCGCTACATATAACTATAATAATGTATTTAAAGTAAATTGTTTGTTCTTTTACTACTGGTATAAAACAAAAAAGCACCTATCATCTTTTTTTTTTTCTTACTTTTAGCTTGACTGACCCCGGATCGAATTCCGGTTGTAATATTGTCTTATTTATTTATATAATATAGATAGAGCTCACAGTTCAACAGTCATCTTTACAAGAATGAAAAATAAACATATACGGAACAGCAAAAGCTACATATAACTATAATAATGTATTAATCTTTCTATACCGCTACATATAACTATAATAATGTATTAATCTTTCTATACCGCTACATATAACTATAATAATGTATTAATCTTTCTATCCCGCTACATATAACTATAATAATGTATTAATCTTTCTATCCCGCTACATATAACTATAATAATGTATTAATCTTTCTGTCCCGCTACATATAACTATAATAATGTATTAATCTTTCTGTCCCGCTACATATAACTATAATAATGTATTAATCTTTCTGTCCCGCTACATATAACTATAATAATGTATTAATCTTTCTATACCGCTACATATAACTATAATAATGTATTAATCTTTCTATACCGCTACATATAACTATAATAATGTATTAATCTTTCTATCCCGCTACATATAACTATAATAATGTATTAATCTTTCTGTCCCGCTACATATAACTATAATAATGTATTAATCTTTCTGTCCCGCTACATATAACTATAATAATGTATTAATCTTTCTCTCCCGCTACATATAACTATAATAATGTATTAATCTTTCTATCCCGCTACATATAACTATAATAATGTATTAATCTTTCTATACCGCTACATATAACTATAATAATGTATTAATCTTTCTATACCGCTACATATAACTATAATAATGTACTAATCTTTCTGTCCCGCTACATATAACTATAATAATGTATTACTCTTTCTGTCCCGCTACATATAACTATAATAATGTATTAATCTTTCTGTCCCGCTACATATAACTATAATAATGTATTAATTTTTCTGTCCCGCTACATATAACTATAATAATGTATTAATCTTTCTGTCCCGCTACATATAACTATAATAATGTATTAATCTTTCTGTCCCGCTACATATAACTATAATAATGTATTAATCTTTCTGTCCCGCTACATATAACTATAATAATGTATTAATCTTTCTATACCGCTACATATAACTATAATAATGTATTAATCTTTCTGTCCCGCTACATATAACTATAATAATGTATTAATCTTTCTATACCGCTACATATAACTATAATAATGTATTAATCTTTCTGTCCCGCTACATATAACTATAATAATGTATTAATCTTTCTGTCCCGCTACATATAACTATAATAATGTATTAATCTTTCTGTCCCACTACATATAACTATAATAATGTATTAATCTTTCTGTCCCGCTACATATAACTATAATAATGTATTAATCTTTCTGTCCCACTACATATAACTATAATAATGTATTAATCTTTCTGTCCCACTACATATAACTATAATAATGTATTAATCTTTCTGTCCCGCTACATATAACTATAATAATGTATTCATCTTTCTGTCCCGCTACATATAACTATAATAATGTATTCATCTTTCTGTCCCGCTACATATAACTATAATAATGTATTCATCTTTCTGTCCCGCTACATATAACTATAATAATGTATTCATCTTTCTGTCCCGCTACATATAACTATAATAATGTATTAATCTTTCTGTCCCGCTACATATAACTATAATAATGTATTAATCTTTCTGTCCCGCTACATATAACTATAATAATGTATTCATCTTTCTGTCCCGCTACATATAACTATAATAATGTATTAATCTTTCTATCCCGCTACATATAACTATAATAATGTATTAATCTTTCTGTCCCGCTACATATAACTATAATAATGTATTGATCTTTCTGTCCCGCTACATATAACTATAATAATGTATTGATCTTTCTATCCCGCTACATATAACTATAATAATGTATTAATCTTTCTATCCCGCTACATATAACTATAATAATGTATTACTCTTTCTGTCCCGCTACATATAACTATAATAATGTATTAATCTTTCTGTCCCGCTACATATAACTATAATAATGTATTAATCTTTCTGTCCCGCTACATATAACTATAATAATGTATTAATCTTTCTGTCCCGCTACATATAACTATAATAATGTATTAATCTTTCTATCCTGCTACATATAACTATAATAATGTATTAATCTTTCTATCCTGCTACATATAACTATAATAATGTATTAATCTTTCTATCCCGCTACATATAACTATAATAATGTATTAATCTTTCTGTCCCGCTACATATAACTATAATAATGTATTAATCTTTCTATCCCGCTACATATAACTATAATAATGTATTAATCTTTCTGTCCCGCTACATATAACTATAATAATGTATTAATCTTTCTGTCCCGCTACATATAACTATAATAATGTATTAATCTTTCTATCCCGCTACATATAACTATAATAATGTATTAATCTTTCTGTCCCGCTACATATAACTATAATAATGTATTAATCTTTCTGTCCCGCTACATATAACTATAATAATGTATTCATCTTTCTGTCCCGCTACATATAACCATAATAATGTATTAATCTTTCTATCCCGCTACATATAACTATAATAATTTATTAATCTTTCTATCCCGCTACATATAACTATAATAATGTATTAATCTTTCTATACCGCTACATATAACTATAATAATGTATTAATCTTTCTATCCCGCTACATATAACTATAATAATGTATTACTCTTTCTGTCCCACTACATATAACTATAATAATGTATTAATCTTTCTGTCCCACTACATATAACTATAATAATGTATTAATCTTTCTATCCTGCTACATATAACTATAACAATGTATTAATCTTTCTGCCCCGCTACATATAACTATAATAATGTATTAATCTTTCTGCCCCGCTACATATAACTATAATAATGTATTAATCTTTCTATACCGCTACATATAACTATAATAATGTGATACTCTCTCTGTCCCGCTACATATAACTATAATAATGTATTAATCTTTCTATCCCGCTACATATAACTATAATAATGTATTACTCTTTCTGTCCCGCTACATATAACTATAATAATGTATTAATCTTTCTGTCCCGCTACATATAACTATAATAATGTATTAATCTTTCTGTCCCGCTACATATAACTATAATAATGTATTAATCTTTCTGTCCCACTACATATAACTATAATAATGTATTAATCTTTCTGTCCCGCTACATATAACTATAATAATGTATTAATCTTTCTGTCCCGCTACATATAACTATAATAATGTATTAATCTTTCTGTCCCGCTACATATAACTATAATAATGTATTAATCTTTCTGTCCCGCTACATATAACTATAATAATGTATTACTCTTTCTGTCCCGCTACATATAACTATAATAATGTATTAATCTTCTGTCCCGCTACATATAACTATAATAATGTATTAATCTTTCTGCCCCGCTACATATAACTATACTAATGTATTAATCTTTCTGTCCCGCTACATATAACTATAATAATGTATTAATCTTCTGTCCCGCTACATATAACTATAATAATGTATTAATCTTTCTGTCCCGCTACATATAACTATAATAATGTATTAATCTTTCTGTCCCGCTACATATAACTATAATAATGTATTAATCTTCTGTCCCGCTACATATAACTATAATAATATATTAATCTTTCTGTCCCGCTACATATAACTATAATAATGTATTAATCTTCTGTCCCGCTACATATAACTATAATAATGTATTAATCTTCTGTCCCGCTACATATAACTATAATAATGTATTAATCTTTCTGTCCCGCTACATATAACTATAATAATGTATTAATCTTTCTGTCCCGCTACATATAACTATAATAATGTATTAATCTTCTGTCCCGCTACATATAACTATAATAATGTATTAATCTTCTGTCCCGCTACATATAACTATAATAATGTATTAATCTTTCTATCCCGCTACATATAACTATAATAATGTATTAATCTTTCTATACCGCTACATATAACTATAATAATGTGATACTCTCTCTGTCCCGCTACATATAACTATAATAATGTATTAATCTTTCTGTCCCGCTACATATAACTATAATAATGTATTAATCTTTCTGTCCCGCTACATATAACTATAATAATGTATTAATCTTTCTGTCCCACTACATATAACTATAATAATGTATTAATCTTTCTGTCCCGCTACATATAACTATAATAATGTATTACTTTCTGTCCCGCTACATATAACTATAATAATGTATTAATCTTTCTGTCCCGCTACATATAACTATAATAATGTATTAATCTTTCTATACCGCTACATATAACTATAATAATGTATTAATCTTTCTGTCCCACTACATATAACTATAATAATGTATTAATCTTTCTGTCCCGCTACATATAACTATATGAGCAAGACAGCAGCATTAGTGAGGAGCTCCTACAAACACCGTAATTTAAAGTTTACCTAACCGCACAAACCTAGCCGAATTTTACCTTAAACTCACTCCCGGGGCAGTTTGAGCCGGGCGAGCACTCCCTGAAGTGTGTTGTACTTTAAACTTTGGCACTTTTGGCCTATATTGAGGCTGGGAAGCCGGGGGGTCAGCCATTTTATAGCAGAGCCTTTACCGCTGCCTAGTTGCCTCTACAGCCGCAGCCTCAGAGGGTCGGGGCTCCGCTCTGAGGCGCCCGTGAATTCCTGCAGCGGTGACTGAGATCCAGACTCTGCCGTGGCAAACGGCGACCACTACCGCTCCATCGGAAGCGTGTCTGCGGTGACAAGGAGTTCCGGCGGGCCGACCATAGGCCTCTAGATAAGCATGCGCGCCACAAGGATCTGGGCGCTGCAATCATCGGGTGCCAGACGACAAAGATCTCTACACCTCCCCTGAAGCTAGAAGAGACCTCTACCTCCCATCACTGCTGCCCGTAGGGTCGGGGCTCCGCTCCGGTGCAGCAGCACGCAGCCGGTCGCATTCTTCTGTAGGCTATCTGAGGGACCGCTCATCTTAGGTATTCCCCTCTGGCACCAGATCTGTGTAGGTGCCGTTACCCACTGTTCACGGAAGCTGACTCAGGCAAGAGGGTGAGAGGTGCCTAGGGGATAGAGAATCTTGGAAACTCTGAGTGCGCCACACTTGTAGTGGCGCGAAAACACGCCATTTTGGGGCCTGAGCCCATTGTTTTTCCTGAGATCTTCAGTTGCAGAAGAGCCGCATCATCTGGGCAGTAAGGGTAAGATCCAACCACTCAAAGTAAAGTGACTGTATGCCCTTAACAGATACTTTTGCATGCCTCCCCCTTGATAAGCTACATTGATCCCCCTGACTAGGGGCACTAACCCAGACACCTCATCTTAGTCTGCAGCAGAGGGACACCCTGGAGGCCCTGTAAGCTAGGCCCTTGTACACATGTTTTTACAGCTAGGGGTCTCTAGGGACTTTGGTGCACATTCCTATGAGGCTTATCTAGACTCATCCTACTCTAAGCAGTGAGCTATCTTAAAATATACCTGCTCTGGTAACTTTTCCAAGGCTGCTCCTCAAAATACATTAACTAAACAGAGCAAAGAAACAAGGGGAAACAGAAGAAAGAAAAAAAAAAAAAAAAATAAATAAAACAAACAGGGGGAAAAAAAAAAAAAAACAGCAATAAATTTCTGCTAGCCCAACAAGTTTAATTGGAATCACATTGAGCTGTTGAGAAGCTCAGGAACCCCGAGGTTGTCCCTGGGGTGTAGGGTGACTGAAACTCACACAATACAATATTAAAGGCTGCTGCGCCAGTCCAGGTGTCTCTGTAATTTTGGTTTAATACACAGTGTAGTGCTTTTACATAACCTGCAATTTTTCTTTTACAGGACATGTGACAACATACTACTCTGCCCTCAGTTCCTCTTGCTTGGTCACTGCGCTTTTTTGAAATTTGTTAGTTAATAGAGAAAGCAACCTTGGCTTCTCGCTTTGTGCTCTGGCCAGCAGGAGTCACTGTCCCATATATTCTATGCTGATGAGTTCATTTGTGTATTAACTCCATTTTATCTGGCTGAACCCCCCCTTTGGACTCTCCTTTTCCGGCCTGCTCACGTGGGCTGGTCACTTCCACTTTCCTTTTCCCCTTCCTCTGGGTCGTACCCCTCTTTCCCTGAGTCCGAAGGGGACGCCTCTCTCAAGGTATATAGTGATTTCTCATAATAAGTAAAGGTTAGTTTGCATAAAGCGCCCACCTGGCCTCCTTCTCCACCTGAGCTGGCCTTTTCTGATAGAAATTGCGTTCTGTAGGGTAGCATTCTGCCCATAAGCGCCGCTATGGGGAGATAGAGATCCAGATGGCCGCCGGGCCCTACTCCGTTATGTAATACTATTGTGCATATGTAATTTCTTCTTTTCACTCTGTCAGCCTGTTGGGCCCACAAGTTTCCTTAACAACCTCTAATCCAAGCTCATCTACTGAGTACATGGTACTCACCTCTCCTATGAAAATGCCTCACAACGCCAGGAGGCATCAGAAAACCCCAGGGCCAGCTAAGAAAACGGTCCTGGACCATTTCACGCAACCTCCTAAAGACCAGAATGAAGACTCCAATGAGGGTCAGAGCGACTCGGAATCTCTAGGGGACAGCCTTGCGAACCAAACCCTCTCCATAACTAAAGAAATTCAGCGTAACCACGCTGAACTCCGCAAGGATATTTCGGAGATTGGTGATAGGGCGGACTCTCTTGAAAGAAAACAGGACGATCTAGCCACCGATCATACAAACTTGCTTTCCTACTCGGAATCTCTTGCGGAGCAGATTAGCCAGCTGGAGTTCAAACTTGCTGATGTAGAGGATAGGGCACGCAGAAACAACGTAAGATTCCGAGGAATACCTGAGGATATCCAACCTGCTGAGATTCAAAACTTCCTGAAAGATCTCTTCAAAGAGCTACTAGGTCCAACAGAGGGGGTTACTGACACCATGGAAAGAGCCCATAGAGCCCTGCGCCCCAGAACTGTCTCTCAGGAGAAACCGAGAGACGTCATAGTCTGCTTCCATAGTTTTCTCTTCAAGGACAGACTTATGCAGGCTGCTTTTCGGAAGCCACAGATCTCAGAGCGATTTAAGGACATTCAGCTACTGCCCGACCTATCCGCCCACACTCTGCAACACCGCAGATTCTTCCAGCCAGTTACGCTGATCCTTCGCAGGGAAAATATTAAATACAGGTGGGGCTACCCTACTAAACTGATAATAACAAAGGACAACAAAACATTCACAGTAACTTCACTTACGCAAGGGACTTCTCTCCTTGGTCAATGGGGTCTTATGCTGGAGAACTCTAAGGGACCTCCTGCTGCGCAATTTAAGCTAAGAGTCACGGCTCCTGAATGGTCTGTTAAGGAACAAAGGTCGAAGAGGATGAGAATACAACAGCCTATGGATACAATCCAACCTGATCCTTTGTCCCCCTGAAATTTGAGCTTGTTTATGCTTTCATACCACAGGCCTGACATGATTGAATATACCTATCCCTACTCTTCCTCCTTTTTGTTGCTATGCTAACGTGCCACGGAGTAGGGTTCGTACTGTTTGAAATATGTAATTTTCTGATTACACGTATATGGTTTCATTTTATGGTTTCATGTTAGACTTATGTGTTCATATTGCTCGTTATGTTCTGGTTACGCCCCACTTGGGGCCCACAGGTTGATAATTATTTGCACTTTAGTTTACTCTCCCACTACTTATTCATTTAGTTAATGGAGTGGGGCTGGACCTTCCGGCTCCTCTACCCATACACTTGCTCTTAGCTCCTCCCCCTATAGGTTAACCCACACCAGGGTTCCACCTAGGTGGACTACTTCCACCTGTACTGTCGGTACATTCCTGCCTTACGTGTTGATTTACTTCCCCTCCTCCCTCCCTACCCTGTACGTATTACTTTCCAGGTCTTTGACTTACGCCCCCCAGACACTCCTCCCGCCTCTGATCACTCACTCCAAGGGGTTAGAAACAGAACATGAACCGACTACGAGTCTGCACACATAACTCCAGAGGCTTAAACTCTCCCTTCAAGCGGAGCTTACTTACCCGTATGCTCAACCATCACAACCCCGACGTTGTATTCTTACAAGAAACGCACTGGTTGACTGACACTCCCCATAGATTTCACTCTCGTATATACACGACTATAGAGTGCTCTTCATTTACAAAGAAAGCACGAGGGACTGCAGTCATGATACACAAGAGGGTAGCTTATGAGGAAATTCAGGTGCTAAAGGACTCCCAGGCTAGGTTCACTATAGTAGTCTGTAAGCTCGATCATGTCACTCACACCCTAGTTTCGGTTTATTTGCCCAACTCTCACCAGCCGGCATGTCTTAGGAAAATACTGAGATTGATTGATCAACATAAACAGGGTAGGGTCATAATAGCAGGGGACTATAACATGATCTGGGACACTAAACTAGAACGCAACACTGTATCCCCCTCTAAGATTTCCTCCGAAATATAACTCTCCTCTCCACACGCTTTAAAGCTATCATGTCTGAATTTGGGTACTATGACATTTGGAGATTGTTACACGCTTCAGATACTTTGCCCACTTCTCCCAGGCACACAAAACCTACTCCAGACTGGATCATATTTTCTGCTCGGTGATGACCTTAGACTCTGTACTTCAATCTAATATCCCTCTTTGCTCTTGGTCAGACCATGACCCAGTTCTGGCGGACCTACGCACTAGTGATCCTTGTCTTCATAAAAGTAAGTGGTCTCTTCCGCGCAATATCCTAGCAGACATTCCCTTCAGGGAAGAGTTACGTAGAGATCTTATAGAACTTATCCAACTTAATGACAATGGACAGACAACGGACGATATACTATGGGGAACTGTTAAGGCGGTATCTAGAGGCTACATCATCCGTAAGCAAGCCCAACTTAGGAAACTGGCCGGACTTACCCTAGCCCAAGCTCACTGTAAACTCAGACAACTTGAGTCCGCTAACAGAGCCAACATCACAGATACACTATCCTCCCAGATTTCAGCCGTGCGCTCGCATATCAACCATCTAGAGCTGCGCCGCACCCAAGAGAATCTCACAAAACTTAAGCAATTGTTTTATTATAAAGGCAACAGGGCAGACACTATGCTAGCACACAAATTGCGCCAGCGGACTAGCACATCTCGCATACACCAAATAGTATACAACAATAAGACCCACAGACTTCCCTCACAGATAGGAGACTGTTTCTCAGACTATTACTCCAAACTCTATAATCTTGAGAGCACTGAAATTCGAACCCCCGCCTCCACACAACAGATCAGACAATTCCTCGATTCACTAAATCTTCCGACTCTAACTATGGAACAACAAGAGTCTCTGACTAACCCGTTTACTCAGTATGAACTCAAGCAGGTCATTCAGCATCTCAAACCCCTTAAGGCCAATGGCCCAGATGGCTTTCCTGCTCAGTTCTACAAAACCTACAGTCAAGAACTGATGCCGTTGCTCCTCAGGTTCTTTAACACAGCCAGGCAAGAAGGCAGGTTTAAGCAAGAATTCTTAGAGGCTGAGATCGTTATGATTCCCAAGCCAAACAAGGACCCCTCATTTTGCCCCAACTATAGGCCTATCTCGCTTATAAACGTGGACATCAAAATCTACTCCAAGCTTCTGGCCAACCGAATCTGTAAACTCCTGCCCACCTTGGTCAACCCAGATCAAGTAGGGTTTATACACAGTCGCGAGGGCCCAGATAATACTAGGCGCCTTATCAATATAGTTTGCGAATCCACGAGAATGAACAAACCTTTCTCGGTCATCTCCTTAGATGCCGAGAAGGCTTTTGACAGAGTCAGATGGAGCTACCTTTGGGAGACTCTCAATGCCTTCAAATTTCCCTCTGACATTTGCCTCGCGATTCAAGCCCTATACTCCTGCCCCACAGCAGTGGTCAGGGGGGTAGGGTTTCATACAACCCCATTCCCCATCCTTAATGTTACGAGGCAGGGTTGTCCACTCTCCCCGCTCCTGTTTGCTCTGGCAATTGAGCCACTCGCTGAAACGATACGCACCGATAAGGGCCTGGTGGGAATTACACTCTCTGGCTCCAAACACAACATCGCTCTGTTTGCAGACGATGTTACTGTGTTCTCTGCAGACCCACTTAGCACAATCCCCAGACTCTTGGAAATACTTGAGGCCTTTGGCTCTCTCTTTTTTTATAAGCTTAATGCCTCCAAAACAGAAATCTACTGGTGGGGCTTCCCCCAAACCTATGTCACGGTTCTCCAAAAGCAGTTTGACTTTAAATGGTCTAATAAATGGATTACCCATCTTGGAGTTAAAATCTCCAATGACTTGAAGCAGATGGTCAAGGATAACTATCTGCCTCTGCTGACAGATTTGCGCGCGTTGAAAAATGTTTGGGACCACAAGAACATTTCCTGGATGGGCCGTATAGCTTCCCTTAAAATGTCGTTCCTCCCTCGGCTCACCTATTTGTTTAGATGTCTCCCAATTAGAATAACCCTCTCACCTTTTACTACAATTCCAAAGTGAGTGCACAAAATTTATCTGGCAGAATAAAACTCCCAGAATAGCTCACAAAACCCTACAGTTTCCGGTCCAGCTGGGGGGTCTGGCTTCCCCATCTATAGCTAAGTACTATGAGGGAGCCATGCTCACGCATATTTCCCAATGGGGAGTGCTTCATTCACAAGACAGGTGGAGAGACATTGAACAAGCCTCATTACCCTTCGATATTTATCTAAAGGACCTAATCTGGACTCCGGTCCACAGTCGGAGAACCCTGAATATTCTCAATTTCGAAGTCCTGGAGTGCTTGGCAATCTGGGACAAGATTCGGCACCGCAAACTGATTGCGCCGCAGCCCTTCCACGATCACTTCCGTCTCTGTTCTGTTCACAGGCCTTGCAGAAACGCACCCCAACACGTGGGCTCGGATAGGCGTAAAACAAGTGTCAGACTTTTGGTCAGGGTCCAGCGGGGACGGGTATATCTCGTTGTCTAAAGACAACCCCCGGGAAGACATCCCGCCCTACCTCCATTTCGAATTTACTAGGATTAAGAGTTTCCTATCTAGCTGGGGATTTTTCCCCACTGCCCCACGACAGCTTACCCCATGGGAGTCTGTGTGGAAAGGAGGACGCAGACTCCATAAGCCTCTCTCGAGACACTATTGTCTTCTTGAGGATTCCATACCCCCAGACCTGGCCCCACACTTGCTTAAGTGAGACGCTATCCTACACACTCGAATCTCTGCAAACGCTTGGCAGGGGTCCCTCATCTTAACTAAAAAATCATTACATTGCGTAACAATGTTCGAAACCCACTATAAAGTCATCTCTCAATGGTACCTGGTACCCGCGCGGCTATCCAAGATGTATCTGACATTCTCTCCACAATGTTGGAGGGTCTGCGGTTCCCACGGCGACATGCTCCACATATGGTGGGAATGCCCCAAGCTAACCCCGCTGTGGAATACATGTTTCCGCACTCTATCTGCTCTCAGGATCCAGTTGCCCAAAAACCCTGCCACGGCACTTCTACACCTAAACTTACACGCACTTCCCAAACACCAGCAGATTTTCTGTGTTTATCTCCTGTCGTCTGTCAAAACTAATATTGCCAGATGCTGGAAGAGAGCCTCTCCTCCTAGTTGGTCCGATATACTCAAAACAATGGCATACTTACATGCTATGGAAAAAGTCATATACTATAGTTTGGACAGAATCGACCTTTTTGAAATGGTCTGGGCCGACTGGATAGACATACATAACACCCCATGGTTACCCCAGGTTAGTGTCTAAGAGATCATACTGCGACCACCTCAGCCTATCCCTAGTAGAGACTCCTCCCCCCCCAATCCCCTCTCTCCCACCCCCCACATAGATGTGCCCCCCCCTTCTCCCCCCCTCCTTCCCACCCCCCTTGCTAACCACTTGGAAATGTACCGACTTCTATCTCTATTCTTTGAATGTGTCAGTTACATGTTTCAGAATCAAACATTTATTTATACGATGTGTATCAAACTGTGCAGGGGTCCTGCGACTCCCCAATTATTGTTATATAATGTTTAAAATCAATAAAATTTCATTTAAAAAAAATAAAAAAAAATAATGTATTACTCTTTCTGTCCCGCTACATATAACTATAATAATGTATTAATCTTTCTGTCCCGCTACATATAACTATAATAATGTATTATCCCTTCTGTCCCGCTACATATAACTATAATAATGTATTACTCTTTCTATCCTGCTACATATAACTATAATAATGTAATAATCTTTCTGTCCCACTACATATAACTATAATAATGTATTACTCTTTCTGTCCCGCTACATATAACTATAATAATGTATTAATCTTTCTGTCCCGCGACATACAACTATAATAATGTATTAATCTTTCTGTCCCGCTACATATAACTATAATAATGTATTAATCTTTCTGTCCCGCTACATATAACTATAATAATGTATTACTCTTTCTGTCCCGCTACATATAACTATAATAATGTATTAATCTTTCTGTCCCGCTACATACAGGGAGTGCAGAATTATTAGGCAAGTTGTATTTTTGAGGATTAATTTTATTATTGAACAACAACCATGTTCTCAATGAACCCAAAAAACTCATTAATATCAAAGCTGAATAGTTTTGGAAGTAGTTTTTAGTTTGTTTTTAGTTATAGCTATTTTAGGGGGATATCTGTGTGTGCAGGTGACTATTACTGTGCATAATTATTAGGCAACTTAACAAAAAACAAATATATACCCATTTCAATTATTTATTTTTACCAGTGAAACCAATATAACATCTCAACATTCACAAATATACATTTCTGACATTCAAAAACAAAACAAAAACAAATCAGTGACCAATATAGCCACCTTTCTTTGCAAGGACACTCAAAAGCCTGCCATCCATGTATTCTGTCAGTGTTTTGATCTGTTCACCATCAACATTGCGTGCAGCAGCAACCACAGCCTCCCAGACACTGTTCAGAGAGGTGTGCTGTTTTCCCTCCTTGTAAATCTCACATTTGATGATGGACCACAGGTTCTCAATGGGGTTCAGATCAGGTGAACAAGGAGGCCATGTCATTAGATTTTCTTCTTTTATACCCTTTCTTGTCAGCCACGCTGTGGAGTACTTGGACGCGTGTGATGGAGCATTGTCCTGCATGAAAATCATGTTTTTCTTGAAGGATGCAGACTTCTTCCTGTACCACTGCTTGAAGAAGGTGTCTTCCAGAAACTGGCAGTAGGACTGGGAGTTGAGCTTGACTCCATCCTCAACCCGAAAAGGCCCCACAAGCTCATCTTTGATGATACCAGCCCAAACCAGTACTCCACCTCCACCTTGCTGGCATCTGAGTTGGACTGGAGCTCTCTGCCCTTTACCAATCCAGCCACGGGCCCATCCATCTGGCCCATCAAGACTCACTCTCATTTCATCAGTCCATAAAACCTTAGAAAAATCAGTCTTGAGATATTTCTTGGCCCAGTCTCGACGTTTCAGCTTGTGTGTCTTGTTCAGTGGTGGTCGTCTTTCAGCCTTTCTTACCTTGGCCATGTCTCTGAGTATTGCACACCTTGTGCTTTTGGGCACTCCAGTGATGTTGCAGCTCTGAAATATGGCCAAACTGGTGGCAAGTGGCATCTTGGCAGCTGCACGCTTGACTTTTCTCAGTTCATGGGCAGTTATTTTGCGCCTTGGTTTTTCCACACGCTTCTTGCGACCCTGTTGACTATTTTGAATGAAACGCTTGATTGTTCGATGATCACGCTTCAGAAGCTTTGCAATTTTAAGAGTGCTGCATCCCTCTGCAAGATATCTCACTATTTTTGACTTTTCTGAGCCTGTCAAGTCCTTCTTTTGACCCATTTTGCCAAAGGAAAGGAAGTTGCCTAATAATTATGCACACCTGATATAGGGTGTTGATGTCATTAGACCACACCCCTTCTCATTACAGAGATGCACATCACCTAATATGCTTAATTGGTAGTAGGCTTTCGAGCCTATACAGCTTGGAGTAAGACAACATGCATAAAGAGGATGATGTGGTCAAAATACTCATTTGCCTAATAATTCTGCACTCCCTGTATAACTATAATAATGTATTAATCTTTCTGTCCCGCTACATATAACTATAATAATGTATTAATCTTTCTGTCCCGCTACATATAACTATAATAATGTATTAATCTTTGTCCCGCTACATATAACTATAATAATGTATTAATCTTTCTGTCCCGCGACATATAACTATAATAATGTATTAATCTTTCTGTCCTGCTACATATAACTATAATAATGTATTAATCTTTCTATCCCACTACATATAACTATAATAATGTATTAATCTTTCTGTCCCGCTACATATAACTATAATAATGTATTAATCTTTCTATCCCGCTACATATAACTATAATAATGTATTAATCTTTCTGTCCTGCTACATATAACTATAATAATGTATTAATCTTTCTATCCCACTACATATAACTATAATAATGTATTAATCTTTCTGTCCCGCTACATATAACTATAATAATGTATTAATCTTTCTATCCCGCTACATATAACTATAATAATGTATTATTCTTTCTGCCCCGCTACATATAACTATAATAATGTATTAATCTTTCTGTCCCACTACATATAACTATAATAATGTATTAATCTTTCTGTCCCGCTACATATAACTATAATAATGTATTAATCTTTCTGTCCCGCTAAATATAACTATAATAATGTATTAATCTTTCTGTCCCACTACATATAACTATAATAATGTATTAATCTTTCTGTCCCGCTACATATAACTATAATAATGTATTATTCTTTCTGCCCCGCTACATATAACTATAATAATGTATTAATCTTTCTGTCCCGCTACATATAACTATAATAATGTATTACTCTTTCTGTCCCGCTACATATAACTATAATAATGTATTAATCTTTCTGTCCCGCTACATATAACTATAATAATGTATTAATCTTTCTGTCCCGCTACATATAACTATAATAATGTATTAATCTTTCTGTCCCGCTACATATAACTATAATAATGTATTACTCTTTCTGTCCCGCTACATATAACTATAATAATGTATTAATCTTTCTGTCCCGCTACATATAACTATAATAATATATTAATCTTTCTGTCCCGCTACATATAACTATAATAATGTATTACTCTTTCTGTCCCGCTACATATAACTATAATAATGTATTAATCTTTCTGTCCCGCTACATATAACTATAATAATGTATTAATCTTTCTGTCCCGCTACATATAACTATAATAATGTATTAATCTTTCTGTCCCGCTACATATAACTATAATAATGTATTAATCTTTCTGTCCCGCTACATATAACTATAATAATGTATTTCTCTTTCTGTCCCGCTACATATAACTATAATAATGTATTAATCTTTCTGTCCCGCTACATATAACTATAATAATGTATTAATCTTTCTGTCCCGCTACATATAACTATAATAATGTATTAATCTTTCTATCCCGCTACATATAACTATAATAATGTATTAATCTTTCTGTCCCGCTACATATAACTATAATAATATATTAATCTTTCTGTCCCGCTACATATAACTATAATAATGTATTAATCTTTCTGTCCCGCTACATATAACTATAATAATGTGATACTCTCTCTGTCCCGCTACATATAACTATAATAATGTATTAATCTTTCTATCCCGCTACATATAACTATAATAATGTATTAATCTTTCTGAACGCAATGTAAGAATGCCTCTCTCTTTATCTGGTTTGCAGATAATTGTGAGATGAAATCTCCCCTTTGGAGATGAAGCTTTGAAATCCAGTAGATATCCCTGGGAAACAATCTCCAGAGCCCAGGGATCCTGGACGACTCTTGCCCAAGCCTGGGCGAAGAGAGAAAGTCTGCCCCCCCACTAGATCCAGTCCCGGATCGGGGGCTACTCCTTCATGCTGTCTTAAAGGCAGCAGCAGGCTTTTTGGCCTGTTTCCCCTTGTTCCAAGCCTGATTAGGTCTCCAGACTGGCTTGGACTGGGCAAAATTTCCCTCTTGTTTTGTAGAAGATGAAGCTGCGCCACTCTTGAAGTTTCGAAAGGAACGAAAATTAGTCTGTTTGGTCCTTAACTTGTTGGACCTATCCTGGGGAAGGGCGTGGCCTTTTCCTCCAGTAATATCAGAAATGATCTCCTTCAGTCCAGGCCCAAATAGGGTCTGCCCTTTGAAGGGGATATTGAGAAGTTTAGACTTTGAAGTGACATCAGCTGACCAGGATTTAAGCCATAGCGCCCTACGTGCCTGAATGGCAAAACCTGAATTTTTAGCCGTTAGCTTGGTTAAATGAAAAACGGCGTCAGAAATAAATGAATTGGCTAACTTAAGAGCTTTAAGCCTGTCAAGGATATCATCCAACGGGGTCTCTACCTGTAAAGCCTCCTCCAGAGACTCGAACCAGAAAGCCGCTGCAGCAGTGACTGGGGCAATGCATGCAAGAGGCTGGAAAATAAAACCGTGTTGTATAAAGATTTTCTTAAGGAAACCCTCTAATTTCTTATCCATAGGATCTAGGAAAGCACAACTGCCCTCGACAGGAATAGTTGTACGCTTAGCTAGGGTAGAGACTGCTCCCTTCACCTTAGGGACCGTCTGCCACAAATCCTGTATAGCGGCATCTATAAGAAACATTTTTTTAAAAGCAGGAGGGGGAGAGAACGGTACACCTGGTCAATCCCATTCCTTAGTAATAATTTCTGAAAACCTCTTAGGGATTGGAAAAACATCAGTGTAAACAGGCACTGCAAAGTATTTGTCCATTTTACACAATTTCTCTGGGACTACAATGGTGTCACAGTCATCCAGAGTCGCTAAAACCTCCCTGAGCAACACGCGGAGGTGTTCAAGCTTAAATTTAAACGCTGTCATTTCAGAGTCAGACTGAAGTAACGCCTTCCCTGAATCAGAGAAGTCACCCACAGATAGAAGCTCTCCTGCTTCGGCTTCTGTACATTGTGAGGGTAAATCAGACATAGCTACTAAAGCGTCAGAGAGCTCTGTATTTGTTCTAGCCCCAGAGCTGTCTCGCTTTCCTTGTAACCCTGGCAGTTTGGACAATACCTCTGTGAGGGTATGATTTATAACTGCCGCCATGTCTTGTAAGGTAAACGCATTGGACGCGCTAGATGTACTTGGCGTCACTTGAGCGGGAGTTATAGGTTCTGACACGTGGGGAGAGCTAGATGGCATATCCTCCCTTTTGTCAGTATGAGAAACCTCAGGTGATAAATCTTTAAAAGCCATAATATGGTCTTTATAACTTATAGAAAGGTCAGTGCATTTGGTACACATTCTAAGAGGGGGTTCCACAATGGCTTCAAAACATAATGAACAAGGAGTTTCCTCTATGTCAGACATGTTTAACAGACTAGTAATGAGACCAGCAAGCTTGGAAAACACTTCAATAAATGTGAAAAAAGCAATAATAAAAAATGGTACTGTGCCTTTAATAGAAAAAAACTACCACATAAACTGCAAAACAGTGATAAAAAGTAGTAAACTCTACGAAATTTTTACAGTGTGTATAAGGACTAAAGCAGCATTGCACCCACTTGCAAATGGATGATTAACCCCTCAGGCGCAAAAACGAATTAGAAAAACATTAAACCTGTTAATAAACAGTCAAACACAATGCCACAGCTGTGCTGTGGCTCCTACCTGCCCTTAAAAACGATTTTTGCAGGAACAAAACCCTCTATAGAGGTCCTATAAGCCAGAGGACTCCTTCAGGGAAGCTGGATGTCTCAGACTGAAAACGAAAATAGGCCCCTCCCACCATGCACTCAAAGTCAGAGGGCCTTAAAAAAATACTCCTAGGAGTAATCTAACTAGCCATGTGGAAATTAGGCCCCAAATAAAGATTTATCACCTTCAGAGAAAAAACGTTTTTATTTATAAATCATGCAAACGTTTTTACACTAAGTAATATAGGTATTAACATGAATATTATCCCTTTTTGCAAGCATGATCCCAGTTGTTGTTAAATCACTGTATCAGGCTTACCTTAAATATACTAGGCACTGTCAGCATTTTCTAGACCTTATCATCTCTCTAGAAAAAAATATACTGAACATACCTCAAAGCAGGCAATCTGCAGACCGTCCCCCCAACTGAAGTTTTCTTTCCATACTCTTCAGTTATGTGTGAGAACAGCAATGGACCTTAGTTACAAACCGCTAAGATCATCAAACCTCCAGGCAGAAGTCTTCTTCCAATTTCTGCCTGAGAGTAAAAACAGTACAACGCCGGTACCGTTTAAAAATAACAAACTTTTGATTGAAGGTAAAAACTACACTAAGTCACCACATCTCTCTTGATACTTCCTTTCTTGTCGAGAGCTGCAAGAGAATGACTAGGGGTGGCAGTTAGGGGAGGAGCTATATAGACAGCTCTGCTGTGGGTGTCCTCTTGCAGCTTCCTGTTGGGAAGGAGAATATCCCACAAGTAATGGATGAACCCGTGGACTGGATACACCTTTACAAGAGAAATAATGTTATATAATTCTGCAGACAGTGCAGAATTATATAACATTATTTAAGCGGTAACTACTAGACCAGAGTGGGAGCGAGCTACATTTATTCCAATAGCGCGACCGGGGTGCTGTGACTAACCATCAAGCCTGTGAAGCACTTTGGATATTCAAGACCTGCTCAGTAGATCCTGGAGCAGAGTCCAACATTCACTGAAAATTCTGAAAATACTTTTACATTTTTGAAGTTACCGCTTAAATAATGTTATATAATTCTGCACTGTGTGCAGAATTATATAACATTATTCTGAACCTTTACTGTCCCTTTAAGTATTAACAGTTGGATCCACTCACCTGTAGCGTCTCTGTGATACAATATATCACACTGTATACTACGGAATGTACTGCGTTGCCCTGGGGACTATTAATACAAAGCACATGGGCTAAATGTGACCAGAGGGTAATGGGGTTATTAATAGTGTCAACTACAGAGGTGAGAAGTGTTAAAGGGACAGTCTACTCCAAACTTGTTATTGTTTAAAACGATAGATAATCCCTTTATTACCCATTCCCCAGTTTTGCATAACCAACACTGTTATAATAATACACTTTCTACCTCTGTGATTACCTTGTATCTAAGCCTCTGCAGACTGCCCCCTTATTTCAGTGCTATTTACAAACTTGCATTGTAGCCAATTTGCTCTGTGAGTGAGCACAATGTTATATATATATATATATATATATATATATATATATATATATATATATATATAGCACACATGAACTAGCGCTGTTTGTGTTTTTTTTATTAGCTTTTCACCGCCAAAGAGACGTCCTACAGGGGCTTAGAAACCATCAGAAATGTAGAGGTTTAAAAGGTTATAAAGTGCATTAATATAACAATGTTATATGGTAATGGGTAGTAATGGTGTTATCTATCTTTTTAAACCATACAAATTTGCGAGTAGACTGTCCCTATAAGGAGACACCAATGAGGAGCCATTGTGCAGCATATAAAATACATACAGAAATAGCTTTATGAGAGGTGAAGCCAAATCCAAGTTGTATTTATCCATGTATAAACACTGTACTCAGCTATAAAGATACTGCACTGCGCATTTTCAGTTTTTATAATTATATTGTATATTCAGACTCATCTAGATCATTATTTGACTACGTACACAGTATCTGAAGTGACAGACCAGGGTCACTAGTGTTGTGCCTCAGCATTAAGCGCTGGGCCTATTGTGTTTAAAATATTCATCACTTATATTGGTATTGGACACATAGGGTAGGGGAACACAGTAATGCCTGGGATACACATAAGAGACTGTCCTGAAAATTAAACTTCAGAAGGAAACATGAGGAGGCTTGATGGACATTTTGGTTGTTATATGTCACCAAACTCTGTTTCTATGTACTCTACCCAAACACATGAGTCAGGACAAGGGAGGTAAAATACCACATCAGCATGGTTCTTACTCCAAACAGCTGGACTTACCACTGTTGTCTGTATATGAGGACCTTCTGCTCCCCAAAGCAGTAAGATCATGTACCTGCCTATAAAAACAGCTCAATAGCCTACCTCACCCTCACAATCAGAAGGTCCCATGCATCTCACTGTCAACAAGAACTGCCTTTCCCATGCTTTTCCTAATTTATACTGTGTTCCTTGAGCCACTTCTATAAGCGTAGTCCTTGTCTATGGACATCTCTTGCACTAAGCTTTGTGCACAGGTCACTAATGAGATGAAAAGATCAGCTTAATCTGATCTTCTCACATTGTATAGCGATAAAGGTGCAGGGTTAGACATTTCATACTTTTCAAATTTTATATTAAATGATTCTCTTAAAGAATTAGTTAATTTTTATTATTACAATGCATTTATAAAGATCTGGTATACAGGGCAGGAGGTAAGAATATTACACAGTATAAACACAACCCTATAAATGCAGTAACGCAGAAGATATGGAGAGTCCCAGTTACAGTATAGCATAACCACTAACAGTCTTCTGTAAATGTGTCTGTCACACATTATGTTCCCTCTCTGCATATACTGTAAGTTTTAGCATGTCAATTTGGCTTTTAGGTCTGTGATTCATCTGGTGCATAAAGTGTAAACTGATTCTCACCATTGTGACCCTTTTGGTGCCTGACTAGTGTGGTCTTACGTGAAAAGTTTTTCCCACACTCCATACACGCAAAAGGTTTCTCTCCCGTGTGAATCATGTAGTGAGAGAGTAGGTTTCCTTTTAAAGCAAAGCTTTTGCCGCACTCTGTACATGTGTACGGTTTTTCTCCAGTGTGAATCCTTTGGTGGGATTGTAGGTCCCCCTTTTGCCTAAAACTTTTTCCGCACTCTTTGCACGTGAAGGGTTTCTCCTCTGTGTGAATTCTTTGATGATTTAGGAGGTACTGCTTCTGAGTAAAGCATTTACCACACTCTTCACATGCATATGGTTTCTCATTGGTGTGACTCTTCTGGTGCGTATAAAGTGTGTTCTTGAGTTTGAAGCTTTTTCCACACTCTGTGCACATATGTGGTTTTTCTCCTGTGTGAATCTTTTCATGAACTAATAAATTTCCTTTCCGTGGAAAGCCTTTACCGCATTGCATACAGGTATAGGGTCTCTCATTTGTGTGTACTTTAAAATGAGAAACTAGGGCTCCTTTCAGTTTAAAACTTTCACCGCACTCTGTACATGTGAAAGGCTTCTCTGCTGTGTGAATCTGGAGGTGCGCTATGAGGTTCCCCTTTTGTGAAAAGCTTTTGCCACACTCTGTACATGTGTATGGCTTCTCCCCTGTGTGGATTCTATGATGAGCAAGAAGATCTCCCTTTCTTGTAAAGCTTTTGCCACACTCTACACAAGTAAAAGGTTTCTCACCTGCGTGTATCATCTGATGTCTGAGAAACATATGCTTATACGGAAAGCTTTTCCCACAGTCTGTGCACATGAAGGGTTTCTCCCCTGTGTGAATTCTGTAGTGAGATACCAGCATATTCTTCTGAGTAAAGTGTTTGCCGCATTCCGTGCACATATAAGAATTCACCTCAAGCAAATCTGCTTCATCCACAAACAAGTTATTAGTATGAGATGCGCACATCATACAATCTACGCACTTAAAGTCAGCCTCTTCCATCTGAGCGTTGTAGTGACAGAAAACGTTGTTTTTGTGCAAATAATTTCCCACAGTCGGTACAGGAGAAGGTTTTATCCCCTTCACCAATGTTGTGGTGAGAAAGAAGTTCCTGATTTTCTGTCTTGTCTGCGCTCAGTAAAACGCACTCAGTAAACGTGAGTTGCCCCTCCCCAGCTTTGAGTGGAGAAAGGAGGCAGCAATTTGCCTCATCCTCTGTGTCAGTTATCACAGTGCACTGAATAAACCTTGAAGATTCACCAACATCCTCCATTGGCAGCTGACAGATAGCGGATACTTTAGAGGAGTCATTAACTTCAGTTAGGTGTGGGAGTAATGCATTGCTCACCAAGCTTGATTCTGGATAATTAAAAAATAAAAAAATGATTAATATTGTGAAAACAATATAGATATAAAAACTACAGACTAAGCAGTCTCATAGAATTTATTCAGTAAATATTTTTCGGGTTAAGTAATCTATTTAAGATTATTTTGACCAAGGCAGTGAAGGTTTGTATCTAGGTGTGTGCTAGTCTCATGCTGCCTTCCTGCTAGTGAAATTTAGTGGGAAGATAACAGAAATGGTGCCTCAATATGGCCATAAACTTGCACACAACAAATGCCACTATGGTCCAGGTGAAGGTAATGTCAATATTATCCTTAATCCCCATGAAGCCCGGTGACACGCCCATGTTTAGCAACGTGACAATCATAAACCGTTTCAATAAAGGGACAGCATGAGGCAAAGATAAAGTTCTAATGTGTTAAGAGTATTGTATTACTTTAACAGATCTAGGAGTCTAGTAGAGCTGCAACAACTAATCGATATAATCAATAATAAATTGATTATGAAAATAGTTGTCAACAAATCTCTTAATCAATTAGTTGGTTTGCAATTAGTTGGTCTGTGCACGGCACCAGCTGCTAAACCCCAATGAGCTCCTGCACATGGTATTGTGTTTTATGGTTATGCCCCTAGCCTAAAGGACGTCTACAGACATATACTATCCTGAAAAAGTGAAAAGTAAAAGTTAACAACTACCCCTGGCTTATGTGCAACCCAGATATAATAGTCATCATTTGGATTGTTTCTATTAAATAAGGTGATTTGGGACTATGCTTTGCATTAAATAGTGCCAAGCTTGTTATTTACACCTAGCCCTAGACTGATGGGATTTATTATTTGAATTTATCTGTACTATTATCTGTTTGCACAATTATTAGCAGATCGCTTGCTATTGCTGATTATATGTACTGTATAGATAAATGTGTAAGGCTTTGTCCTGATATTGATATATAGTCATTAGCGCTTTTGACTTTTTTTTTTAATATTTTTAATTAATTGTAATATGTATCAAATTCAACATCTATAAGTATATATCAGTTATTTTAAAAACGGACTACATATTTTTTCCCTAACCTTTATAGCTGGTTATTTACCATTGCATATAGATATTGCTATATTAGTATGAAGTCCAGGCTTGCTTTATTAGGAAGCCCCTTGCATTGGTGGGGCTAACAAAGATAAATAGTCCACCCTGGTGATATTGGCAAAACCATACTTATGCATCTCAGGCACCTCAACACCATCTAAGTGCCTCTTCTCTGCTGCAGGCAAAATAGCTGCAAAAAGAGAGCCAGCCTCAGCCAGGATCATGTGGTCATGTTGTCATTTTTGCATTTGAATGCAAAGTTTCTGAGAGAGTGAATAAAAGAATGTTATTAACAGTGATAGTCTAGCTCTTTCTAGATCTACTTCTTTTGAAAAAGTTCGTGTTTTTTTTCCCCCTTGATTATAAAAATGTGTTCTGCTGACGGCTAAAAAAATGGACCAACAGTTGTGTTAATGTTAAAGTTTTAGTCTGAAGTTTATATTTATAACACTCAGTATGTGGATTTTATTTTAAATATAGGATTTTTTTTTTGATCCGGATAGTCGATTAATCAAAACAATTATCGCCCAATTAATCGATTATGAAAATAATTGTTAGATGCAGCCCTAGAGTCTAGTCACCACTAAGTGGTTAAACACAAAGTAAAGGTTAGCTCCAATAGCGATGCAATAATGGTCCTTGCACAGCACAAAGCCACCAGTAACTAGTTGTGTTCAGCTACCAAATAACTGTCGGCTAGATTATGAGTTTTGCGTTATGAGTAAAAAAGCAACATTATGGGTTATAACGCTGCTTTTTCACTACCGCTGGTATTACGAGTCTTGTAGGTACAGCTGTCCTGCACGCTTTTTTGGCCGTACCGCAAATTAACTTACGCAATTTTCGTGAAGCCTTTTTACAATAGGACTTCCATTGCGCCGATATTAAAAGCTTTTTTTGGAGGCAAAAAAGTGAGCGGTACAGCCTATACCGCAAGATTCGTAACGCATTCTAAAGTCAGTGGTTATGAGTTTTACACTACAAAGCCGTAGCATAAAACTCATAACTAAAGTGCTCAAAAGTACACTAACACCCATAAACTGCCTATGCCCATTAAAAGGTTAATAACAAACATAATTATATAGTGTCCCGTGTGCTATTTAATAACAAACATATATTTATATAGTGTCCTGTGTGCTATTTAATAACAAACATATATTTATATAGTGTCCCGTGTGCTATTTAATAACAAACATATATTTATATAGTGTCCCGTGTGCTATTTAATAACAAACATATATTTATATAGTGTCCTGCGTGCTATTTAATAACAAACATATAATTATATAGCTAACCATATTGCTAATACAATTTCTGAATGAATGTGTGCCTTACAATTCGTATGACCAATGGATGGATGCAAAACCACTCGATAATTGCAGCACAAGCTGTGCTTACATCGCTCATCTCATAGTATAACTGCCTATATCTACGGTCTGGGCTGTGCCAGACCTAGTTTATTTCAAAAAATGTATTATAAAAACCTAAATGAGTGTGCGCCAAACTAAGGACCTGTGAATGTGTGTTAAACCTTTTGATAATTGCAGCACATGTTATGATTGCTGATTGAGTAACATTCATCACATAGTCTGGGCAGTGCCAGACTTTATCACATTGCTAACACAGTTCCTGAATGAAAGTGTGCCTAACAAATTGTATGACTAACGGATGTTTGCAAAACCATTTGATAATAGCAGCACAAGCTGTGCTTACATCGCTTATCACATAATATAACTGGCTATATCTATGGTCTGGGTTGTGCCAGACTTAGTCTATTTCAGAAAATCAAACTTAGGGCTCCATGTACTAAGCAGTCAGCGAGCTACCCGCAACAAATCTTGCGTCAAAATTCGCAAACTGATATGTACAAAGCCGTCAATTATGTTAAAACTCGCATCTTTAAAATTGCGAGCGTACTTATCCGCCAAACCTCGCTACCGCTCCATTTTTCACTGTAATTAGACACATTTGACCACCAACTCGCCAAAAACGAATGTACTAAAAAATCTATTTGTCCGCTCGCTACAATTTCCGCTCCCACCTCGTTATTTTTGCCTCGCCACCTTTTAGGTGGCGGGCAAGGTACAAAACAAAAGGAAAGTCAATCTAGACGCCAGTCTAGACATATATAAAAGGCAGTAATATCAGCATTGTACTTACAGCATAACTGGCGTCTAATTTGTCTCTCATTTCCATGTACATAAATTGCGCCCAATTTGTCGACTGTAATTAAAGAGTAATCTATTTAAATTTATATTGTATAGTTGTCAATCTTTATAATTATTTTTATATTAATATTTATATATTATCAGATCCAGATGAAGCCATATCCAAATTGTAAATAAATATTACAAAAATAACGCTCTGTTATCACTCTTCAAAAAATTTTGAACAATAATAAAGTTGTTTAGATAAGTTGAACTTTTATAGGAGCAAAATTCTATTCCCGCGACTACTATGATGTTCGTGACACCTTGCATGTCACGTGTTAATAATTGGCCAGACAATTCAACTGAAAGTTAAGTACATCAGCTTAGTCGCGGCGAGCGAGGCGTCAAATTTATCAACAATCCGCAACTGCTCGCGGCGGGCTAGACTTGTCTATTTATTGGGGGAATATTAGTACATAGCGACAGCGGACACCATTTCGCCCGCGGCGAGTAACGGCGAGTTTATCCGCGTCTACAATGACGGATGAATTGACTGCTTAGTACATGGAGCCCTTAATGTTA
Organism: Bombina bombina; assembly: GCF_027579735.1. Classification (NCBI taxonomy): domain Eukaryota; kingdom Metazoa; phylum Chordata; class Amphibia; order Anura; family Bombinatoridae; genus Bombina; species Bombina bombina. Next base: position 81,184 of record NW_026511314.1, on the reverse strand, counting down.
CCAACTAACATTCACTGACCACGATTATACAAGAGCACTTACTACACTCATATCGTTACTTTGTTACTAACTCAGTAAGACTAATTACAGGCACAATCAGAGCTGTAAAAGATACAGTTTAACTGATAAAATTAACTGTTTAAATACAGGTTTGATCAAAACTAAGATGATTTTTATTTCCTGATCACTCTTTAATCCTCAAACTGACTGCATTAATACCAGCTACACACGTGTCATCTATGCTAACAGCTCTGATTATAGAACAAACATAGCTACCGCAACAACAGCTAATAATTTCAGACTATTTCATTATGAAATGGACACAATTGAGAACTATTTGGTTGTGGAGTTCCTGATTCAGCTGAACTACTGACAATAACTACACGATTTTGAATACATCGATAATTATTAATAAAGACAGCTATTTGAATCACTCAATCATTGTAGTGTCGCCAGCACCAAACCGTTATTAATATCTAGCTACGAGTCATTATTGTGTTGTGAGTTCTATTAGACTAGCGGGTATTGGTACATTTATGCAGCGCTCTATATACTTACATATTATACTGTGACCTGATTTAAGGTTCTTTCCGTTTTGAACACTAACAATTACGTAGCAGTGAACTTTATTATCACAGTTAGTGATATGAATCATATGAGTTCCTACTATATTACAGTGGCTTGCTGTTAGTTTACTGTAAATCATCAGAAGTATATTAATTTCTGATTACGTTGCAATTAAAATCATTAAAGTTGACTGCTCTTCTCTGGATATTCAAATACCCACACACTACTGGGCAACTGATACATATATATATCAAATACGGAATTGATGACCGAATAATAATGCGTGTCTATAACCTAATTTAACACTATACTTAACGAATACAGTTGGAATATATTTGAGCTGACATCACCCAGATTTGAATTCACATATTAGCTCTACCTTAGATTTATGGTAACACTACCTAGCTAATCTACCTGGTTATTATTTAGATCACTAGTAACGGTGAATTCATAGAGGCCGAATTATAATATTAATATTAAGTGATCTAACAGACATCCTATTACACTGATCTTGGTACTGGAGTGTATTTTAATTGTGTGTGCATCAACAAAACAAATTTGTTTTTTTAATTTTATAATTAATAAAGGTTATATTTTAAAATCCTGTTGGGGAATTATGTTCCTTAGTTAGGGCCTAGAGTGCTGTAAGTGCATGCTTTGGGAATTTTGATATCCTTTATATCATTCTTCCTTTGTGTTCACATCCTACGTTTTTTACCTGCAATATTTCCCTGTCTATTTGGATCCATTGTTTGGAGTCTGAATTATGACTCCAGTCTATTATTCGTTGAATCAATGCTGCCATCCTATATTGACTTATGTTCGGGAGTCCCAGACCCTCTCTCTTGGCATATATAGAGTTTTCCTCGGGACTCTCGGTTTAATCCCGTTCCATATTAATTTTTCTATGTTGCCTTGTAATTGGAACAGATAATCTCTTGTTAGTGTGATGGGTAGTGTCTGTAGAACATATAGTATGCATGGGAGAATATTCATTTTTATAACATGTATTCTTCCTATCCAGGACAGAGTTTTATTTTTCCAGCCAGAGAGATCATTGGTTATCTCTTTTAGCAAGAGGCGGTAATTTCCGGCAAATAAGTCATGCAGGTTACGAGTAATCAGAATACCTAGGTATTTAATTTGTGTTTGTTGAAATTTGATAGGGCATTCTCTGCGTCTGTTGAGACGAGGGCCAGTTCCTGTTGTGTATCATGCGCTAGGGCGATTAGTTGCTGGATTTTGAGGGTATTATCCCTCGCCTCCCTTCCTGGAATGAAGCCTACCTGATCAGGAGCTATCAGTTGTGGGAGAATGGGGTTTAGTCTGTTTGCTAAGATTCTGGCGAAGATCTTTACGTCAGTGTTTAGGAGGTAAATTGGTCTGAAGTTTTCAGGGATTTTTGGGACCTTACCGGATTTTGGTAACACTGTGCTTCAAGCATCGATGTTGGGAAACTGCTCGTATTTTCAAAAGAGTCAAAAAGGCACTTCAATTTCGGGGCAAGGATGTGAATATACTTTTTGTAATATTTGGTGCTAAACGCATCAGGGCCTGGGCTTTTCCCAGTGGGTAATGATTTGATTGCTATTTTTATTTCTGAAATATTAAATCGGGGAGTCTAACGTTTCTGATTTGTTATCGTCTAACTTAGGTAGGTTTATGTTGGCCGGGTAATCTGAAATGGCTTGCATTTTACTGTGTCGTGCGTTAGTGCTATCAGTGTCCTGTGATATGTTATATAGGGAAGAATAATAGGCACAGAATTCCCCCATCATATAGGTACTATCGTGTTTTGTTTGGCCTGTCTTGGTCTTTATCTGGTGAATGTGCATTTTGAGGTGCTTACGTTTTAACAATCTAGCAAGTAGCTTCCCCGCCTTGTTCCCCTGTTCATAATATTTTTGTTGCAGCTTTAGAGCTCTTTTTTGTTGCTCCTGTTGTAAAAATGTATTGAGTTCTAGTCTTGTGTGCGTCAGGCGGGTGTTAAGTTCAGTGTTCTTTGGGTCTTGTTTATGGGAGTTTTCCAAACACTGGAGTTCCTTGAGGAGGGTGTCATACTTGATTCTGTGCTGTTTTATGAGGTTCGCCTTGTGTTTTAGTAGTTCTCCTCTTATAACACATTTATGTGCTTCCCATATGTTAACCCAAGTCGCATCTGGTGTGGTGTTTATGTTGAAGTATTCCACTAATGCTTTTTCTATATCTATCTGTATGAGAGGATGGTCTAGTAGATTGTCCTCCATATATATGGAGTTATGGAGTTAGTATATGGAGTTATGGAGTATATGGAGTTATGGAGTTACTGGGCTATCGGGCCCATGATTTGGCAGATGATGGGTGCATGGTCCGACCATGTTGCAGGTCGGATTGATATGTGTTTAATGAGTGTAAGGCCTATTGAGTCTGTTAGTATATAATCAATCCTGGAGTATAGTTTGTGTGGGTAAGAGTAAAATGTGAAGTCCCTGGTGGCTGGGTGTAGTGTACCCTATGCATCATGTAAGGCAAGGGATTGGATTTGGTTATTAATGTGTTTGATATCTCTTTTTGGTACGCATGTGGATCCCCCTGACGTGTCCAATTCTGGATTAAAGGGGACATTGAAGTCTCCCCCTATAAACAGTGTGCCCTTAGCATTGTCTAAGACTTTCCCAGAGAGTTTACGCATAAACGCAAGTTGTTGCTTGTTTGGGAAGTATACGTTTATGATTGTAATGGGCCGGCCATGAAGCGGACCCATCAAAATGAGTATCCTCCCCTCTGTCTTTTTCTATGTGCGTAACTTCTAATGGTACATTTTGTCTGATTAATATGCCGGTGGCAAACCTAGCCACTTCTGGACTATAACGTAAGAAAGGTTGTCTGTGACAGACCCTTCGGTCAGGACTGAAAGTGTTAACTTTATTTTCTAACCACAAGTGGCTGGCTCCAGCTACAATCTAATTAATGCTTAGCATTCTATTGTTTGATCACCCCCAGAGAGAAACGCCTAAGTGATAAGGAGAGTCAAGAGTGTCCTGTGGTTGAAGTGTTTAAGTAATATAATCCTATTGTATCATGTCAAGGGCGCTTCTCCCTTTTATCTAATGTACAACATTCTTTCCACCCCCATCTGGGGGGGGGGGGGGTCAAAAACCTGTATAAATCTGTATGCTGCCTTCAAATAAAGTTTATTCTGTTTAAAACCTGAAAACTGGCTGGGTTGTGAACTGCTGATTCCCTATGCAGGACATTGTTCCTTGGTGTTAACCCTTGGTATCCGGTTGGTACCGTCACAATTGGTGGCAAGCGACGGAATGAACCTTATCGCCCAGAAGAGCAACTACACAAGCCAGTAACCTCAGGAAGAGGGGGATTACTACAATACTGACTAAGATGGAAGGAGTACCAGGGACCGAAGTGAATGGAGATGGATTATTCTAAGCTAAAGAGACAAACGTAAAAGGAACTGCTAGAAGCCAGGGGAAAGATAGGCAGCAGCAAACCCAAGGCTATATTAATTGCTGAGCTGATGGAGGGAGACAGAGCTCGCAGCGCTACGCCTCCAGCAGCCATGGAGGAGACCCTATACCAGAGGGAAATGAGGACCAGGCTGGAATTTTTACCCCAACCTGTACCACGGGATATGCTATCCGTGGTAATGGCAGATGTGCAGGAGTACGTGATGGCACACAGTCCGCGGAATGCATCCTCCCGAGCAGAATCCATTTTGGACGCACTCAGCAACCCAGTAAGACCCAAAATCCCATACCATGCATTTAAAATGTTTTGTGAGGAGAAGGATGAGATTGATGGGTATTTACAGGATTTTGAGAGACTGTGCGAGTTACATGATTTGGAGCAGTCCGTATGGGTGCCGGTGCTAGCAGGCAAGCTAGCCGGTAGGGCAGCGGAAGCGTATCGCGCTGTACCCAGGGAGGACAGCAAGGATTACGCTAAAGTGAAGAGAGCGATCTTGGAAAGATATGCCATTACCTCAGAGGCATACCGGCGCAAGTTTAGAGGCCTGCGCAAGCCAGAAAGAGATTCCCATGCAGAGTGGGCCCACAAGCTGGATCAAGCATCTCAGGGGTGGATACAGGCCAGCCAAGCTACCACCATGGAAGAATTGCGACAACTGATGCTGTTGGAGCAATTCTTTAACGGCTTGTCCCCAGAAGCCCAAGAATGGGTGAGAGATCGAAAACCCCTCACCTTAACCGAAGCAGCCAGATTAGCAGACCAGCATTTTGATGCCAGGAGGCACCATGGACTACAGCCTAACAACGGACGGGCTAATATACAATGCCACACCTGCAAGCAGTGGGGACATATGGCACGTGAGTGCACCCAAAATCGGAGCAGACAAGCTTGGAACCAGGTCAGACAGAACCTGGCCCCAAGGGCGGCTGCTCACCATTACCAAACGGAGCCAGCCGCTCATGAGGTGTTGAGCACCCAAGCCGAGGAACCCCTGGGAATTCTGCATGAGGTGATGTCGGTCCAGGGCCTTCGGGATTCGGGAGCTACTTTAACCCTGATAGCTCCCCATTTGGTGCCGGATACAGCACCCACTGGCGGATCCGTGGCAGTACGAGGGGCAGGGGGAGCAGTATACCGATTGCCCACTGCTAGAGTGGAGTACAGACCCCCAGTCACCCCAGCAGCTGCCAGTTACCAACCCCCGGCGCACCGCTATACCACACGGCCTCCGGCCACGAACTACCCTCAGAGAGCCCGGTTCAATTCGCGGGGCTACTCACAACCTATTCGGTGCTTTGGATGTAAGCAACTAGGGCACAAAAGACCAGAGTGTCCCCTAAATGCAGCGAATCAAGCACAGTCCTGGAGAAGACCCGCTGGCGGAATCCCACATAATCCTCAGCCTGTGGCCCGCTACGTAGAGGCGCCAGAATGCTGGGGCAGCCTACATGAAGCAGACCCCGTGCAAGCTGCCCACCGGAATAACCGGCAACGGGTTAAAGTGAATGGGAAGGAGGTCAGTTGTCTACGGGATACTGGTGCTACCATGACCTTGCTTCAAGAGAACTTGGTGCCTGAGAAACAGCACACTGGAGACACTGTGGCTGTGAGGGTAGCAGGGGGCACTGTGTTCCGCCTACCTGTTGCCAGGGTACATTTGGATTGGGGAGTGGGCGCTAGACTTGTGAATGTGGGGGTCAAGAAGGACTTACCTGCTGATGTTCTCCTTGGAAATGACTTGGCCCCCCTTGTTTCTGCCTATGCTCCCATGGATCCCGCTAATGTTAACCCTGTGACTACCCAAGCCCAGTCCCTCCGGGAAGAGACGCTTCCATGTTTGGGGTGGGGGCAGTACTGAGCCAAGTTGGAGCAGATGGCGGAGAACACCCCGTAGCTTACTTGAGCCGAAAGTTGTTGCCCCGGACATCCCCAAGCCGATCCGTTGGGATCAGACTGTGTATGCCGGCTTGGTTCTGGGGGAGCATTGTGGCAAACCTAGCCACTTCTGGACTATAACGTAAGAAAGGTTGTCTGTGACAGACCCTTCGGTCAGGACTGAAAGTGTTAACTTTATTTTCTAACCACAAGTGGCTGGCTCCAGCTACAATCTAATTAATGCTTAGCATTCTATTGTTTGATCACCCCCAGAGAGAAACGCCTAAGTGATAAGGAGAGTCAAGAGTGTCCTGTGGTTGAAGTGTTTAAGTAATATAATCCTATTGTATCATGTCAAGGGCGCTTCTCCCTTTTATCTAATGTACAACATTCTTTCCACCCCCATCTGGGGGGGGGGGGTCAAAAACCTGTATAAATCTGTATGCTGCCTTCAAATAAAGTTTATTCTGTTTAAAACCTGAAAACTGGCTGGGTTGTGAACTGCTGATTCCCTATGCAGGACATTGTTCCCTGGTGTTAACCCTTGGTATCCGGTTGGTACCGTCACAATGCCTACACCACTTTTTTTGGCAGGGCCGGACGAGAAGTATGCTGTGGGGTATATATGGTTGTGCCACTTTGGTTCTGTTCCTTTTTTAAAGTGTGTCTCCTGGAGCAGTATTATGTCCCCTTTCTGCTTGTTTAAGTCATTTAGTATTATTGACCTTTTTTGGGGTATGTTGAACCCTTTGACATTAACTGTTATGATATTTATTGGGTGTGTCGAGGGTGTCTTATACATCTTGGGTTTGAGTTGCGTGGTATGTTGTACTGTTTATGAAAATTATTAAGGAGCCTGAGTGGACCACCGGACCCGCTTGCCTCTTTCCCTCGCTTGTGAAGTATTTTTGCTTAAAATTTATATTGAATGTTATGTGATTGATATGTTAGGGAGAGGTGAGGGAAGGAATGACAAAAAGGATGGTAATAAATAACAATGCAAGTTTTATAACAATACGCTTATATAAACGATATTCTACCAGTCAAACAAGCAACTGGTATCAAATGTAAAAGATTCAAAACTATTTGCCGAACAAGTACCAGCCCGGCACGAGATGTATTAATTGAGGGCTATGGCCCTCACCCCCAGCGGGTCATCCGTTCAAATTTAAGTTCTAGTTGAACAACAGGGTGCTATATGTCTGTTAAAGTTTCAACAGGGTTAGCGCCTTGCGCTGCCTTAATATCCTGGTCATTTATTATTATTTACATGTTTGGTGTTGCTATTTCTCTGTTCCCTTTAACGGGCATTGAGATGGTTTGTTATGACTAGGCTATGTGTAAGCCTCCATACCTGTCGAGGCGTTTGTTGTATTACTCCAATACCCCTCTAAGGGTATGTACGTTGTTTTGGAAGGCTTTTTATATTGCTTATTCCAACCTTGAGTGTTTTTTTGTATTTATTGCTTGTGGGGGCAGCTGACTATTATTATATGTGTACATTGCATCATAGGAAAAGGTACATTTTAACATTATTAAATGCAGCAGCGAAGTTACAGACAGTTATATATGTTATACTCATCTGTCCCGTGTCAGAGACATCGTTTCTCTGTGTGTAAGAGTTCTCTATTGAGTGGTATTTCTTGGGGAGAAAGTTCCTTGCTGAGGGGGTGTATTGGATTTAGGGTCCTCTGTGTTTTGGTCCTTTTGTCTTTGGGTTCTCGTTTGCTGGTATTCTGCAGGTGGAGAGATTTGTATCTGTAATATTTCACAGAATGTTGGTAGATCATCCATGCTGCAAAACGTTGCAGTCTTGTCTCCTTTTGTTGCAGTATGGCTCGCAGGGAACCCCCATCTGTACTGTATCTTCTGTGATCTAAATATGGTGGTTACAAATTGTAGGTCTCTGCGCTTTTGTAGCATGGCAGGGCTTAGGTCAGTGAAGATTTGTATGGAATTTCACTATGATATCCCTTGGTGGGGCTTTTGCAGGTGGTTTAGATCTCAATGCTCTGTGAGCACGTTCCATTATTATGTCTGGTAATGTGTTAGTGCCCTTTACAGTTCTGAAAAGATCTTAGAAGTATCCTGGAATTGCTGTGGCTTGGATACTCTCCGGCACACCTCTGATCCGCAAGTTATTGTGACGCCCCCTATTGTCCAAGTCTTCCACTTTTTCCATGAGGTTGTGAATAGTTTCTTCTTGATTATATGAGAGTTGGGACAAGTGGTGGATATCCTGTGTTGCAATTTTGTGGCCCTCTTCTAGTGTTGAAACTTTTTGCGTTCTACTTTTTTATGTCTTTTTTTTATTTCGTTAAACATGTCCCGCATGTCTGACATGGCTGTCTTAATATCATCTTTTGTTGCCAGTAATTGCAGGTCAGCTTTGGTGATTTCTCCTGATTGACTATCTGTCTGCGCATCCACTGGTTTTGCGATTCTTTGTGCCGTTTCCATTGTATTATTGTCTGTATGTGGAGTACTCTCTAAGGGCTTCATGATATTGGTTAATTTTCTTAGCTCTGGCTGGGGTATCAGATCTTGTTTTTTTAGCTGGCATAACCAGATACTTTAGTCTTGACTTACTTCTAGGCTTACATTTTGAGTGATAGGTGTTTATTGCCTTTATATGTTCTCTTTTTTTAAGGCAAGCCGTGCTCCGCAGTTGTGGTTCTGCAGTATATATTCTTGTTGGGGATGTCCTGTTATTGCCCCAAACGGCTGTTATAATCTGTGGTTTCTGATTTCTAGCAATCAGCAGTTGTTGTGCTTTTCTGGGCTCTCTGTCAGTTTATCTGCAATTGATTTTCTTACAGTTTGTCTTTTACTTGGGGGGACGTTTCAATGCGTTGCCAGATAGTCCCCACGTGGCATAGCAATGTGTTCGGACCTGTGGCCCAGTTCTTTATGTTTTATTTTTTACTCAAATTTATTGTGTGAGATTTGTCCCCAGTTTTCTAATGCTATCTGCTTCAACTTATTTTTTAAAAGTTGCCCCCCAGTTTCCCACATTGACCTCTTAGTCTGTTTTCTTTTCCTTTTTATTTTTCCCCTTCGTTCCTCTTTTTGTTTTATATGTTCTGAGCACTTTTGCACTATATTTATTTTTATTTCTGTGGCAAGCAAGGGGAACAAAGGGGGAATGTGTGAGAAGGGGGCTCTTCAGAAGTGCAACATTTTTCTTACCCCTGTGTCAGTCCCTCCGTTGATTTCGTGAGACCTCTCTTTAAGATGTTTTCTATGTCGGGCTCAGTGTGACTGTGTCTCACTATGGTTTGTTCCCATGAGAGCTGCAAGACCGATTTTGTGAGCTCCGGTGTCGCTTTTTTTAGATCACTTTGCTCCGGGATCTTCTGCGCAGCGTCTTTTACCAGTCTGATGTTTAGGCCACGGTGCGTTGCTAATTCCGGGTCTGGCGATCTAGTCCTCCTCTATTGCTCCCCTGCCGCCGTTTTTTTTTTTTTTGTGCTCCTTTCAGCTGGCTGACTCTTCTACATTCAGAACTGTCGGCTAATCCCTGCTTGCTCTATTAGGGATGCCCGACCGGGGGTTACGGGCCAAGGAGCTACACTATCTAGCGGCCATTACACTGTGTGGCCAAGCTCCGCCTCCCCACATCTTGTCTTTTAATGCCGGGTCTATAAAAACCTGTAATACCAGAGCTGTAGGTAAGTGAGCGGTGACAATAACGTGCAAGTTAGTACCGAACCCCTCATAACGCAAAACTCGTAATCTAGCTGATAGTGTCCCATGTGCTATTTAATAACAAACATAATTATATAGTGCCCCGTGTGCTACAGTGTTAATTTTGACGACAAATTTCAATTTAGTCTTAGTTTTAGTCTTTTGACTAAAATGCCATTTTAGTTTTAGTCGTATTTTAGTCATCTGAATTGTTTTAGTTTTAGTCTAGTTTTAGTCGACTGAATCTCCAGTAGATTTTAGTCGACTAAATCTCTAGTATCTACTGGAGATTTAGTCGACTAAAATCTACTGGAGATACAGAAGTGCAACTTTAAAATATAAAAAAAACAAAACTGTAAACTGTATTGGCTGTATTGCACATATTACCCAATATAAAAACTTTAACAGTTCTCTGTTAATAATTAAAACAAGTATCAAGTAACTCAACATAACAAAAAGTTTCTGCAGCTAGCACAGGCACAGCATAACTTAAATCCATACTCATGGGTTATGCTTATTTCTATAGGAAGAATCAATTGATTGTTCACAGATTCGAAACATTTTCGGCAACGAAATTATCACTGCTCTAGAACTTTGAAACAAATTATATAGTCCTGGAGTAAAGGTTTATTAACCTGATTTGATTTATGGTATTAAGGTTTGAACATGCAATACAGATTTAACAGATTTAACTGTTGTGGTATATAACATGTCTTTATTTATCTTAAAATTTAATAAAATTAAGTTTAGTAAATTTTACAAAAGAGCAGTAATTGGATAGGGATTGATTAACACCTTGCATAAAATGTTTTTGTCAGCAAATTTTGATTTAGTTTTAGTCATAGTCTTTTGACTAAAATGTCATTTTGATTTAGTTTTAGTCATAGTCTTTTGACTAAAATGTCATTTTGATTTAGTTTTAGTCATAGTCTTTTGACTAAAATGTCATTTTAGTTTTAGTCGTATTTTAGTCATCAGAATTTCTTTAGTTTTATAGTCATTTTAGTCTAGTTTTAGTCGACGAAATTAACACTGGTGTGCTATTTAATAACAAACATATATTTATATAGTGTCCCGTGTGCTATTTAATAACAAACATAATTATATAGTGTCCCTTGTGCTATTTAATAACAAACATATTTATATAGTGTCCCTTGTGCTATTTAACCCTTTCGAGTCAGGGCTAAAGTACCTACATCGGAACAACTGTTCCGATGTAGAAAAATTTAAACCACGCGATCATGCACACGATCGCGAGATTTCAATTATTGGATCGCATCTGGGGGCGTCCCTACAACACTAGGAACGCCCCCAAGACCGCGATCAAGTCCTGACAGCACAGAAGGCTTCAGGACAGCCGTTAGAAATGACGTTCTATTCCGTCATAACGGCTTTAAAGCCCAGTCTAATTATGACGGAATAGAACGGCATAACGGCTTTAAAAGGTTAATAACAAGCATATATTTATATAGTGTCCCATGTGCTATTTAATAACAAACATATTTATTTAGTGTCCCGTGTGCTATTTAATAACAAACATATATTTATATAGTGTCCCGTGTGCTATTTAATAACAAACATATTTATATAGTGTCCCTTATGCTATTTAATAACAAACATATATTTATATAGTGCCTGTGTACTTTTTAATAACAAACATATATTTATATAGTGTCCTGTGTGCTATTTAATAACAAACATATATTTATATAGTGTCCTGTGTGCTATTTAATAACAAACATATATTTATATAGTGTCCCTTGTGCTATTTAATAACATATTTATATAGTGTCCCGTGTGCTATTTAATAACAAACATATTTATATAGTGTCCCTTATGCTATTTAATAACAAACATATATTTATATAGTGCCTGTGTACTTTTTAATAACAAACATATATTTATATAGTGTCCTGTGTGCTATTTAATAACAAACATATATTTATATAGTGTCCCTTGTGCTATTTAATAACAAACATATATTTATATAGTGTCCTGTGTGCTATTTAATAACAAACATATAATTATATAGTGTCCTGTGTGCTATTTAATAACAAACATATAATTATATAGTGTCCCTTGTGCTATTTAATAACAAACATATATTTATATAGTGTCCTGTGTGCTATTTAATAACAAAAATATATTTATATAGTGTCCTGTGTGCTATTTAATAACAAACATATATTTATATAGTGTCCTGTGTGCTATTTAATAACAAACATATATTTATATAGTGTCCTGTGTGCTATTTAATAACAAACATATATTTATATAGTGTCCTGTGTGCTATTTAATAACAAACATATATGTATATAATGTCCCGTGTACTATTTAATAACAAACATATATTTATATAGTGTCCCTTGTGCTATTTAATAACAAACATATATTTATATAGTGTCCCGTGTGCTATTTAATAACAAACATATATTTATATAGTGTCCTGTGTGCTATTTAATAACAAACATATATTTATATAGTGTCCCGTGTGCTATTTAATAACAAACATATATTTATATAGTGTCCCGTGTGCTATTTAATAACAAACATATATTTATATAGTGTCCTGTGTGCTATTTAATAACAAACATATATTTATATAGTGTCCCGTGTGCTATTTAATAACAAACATATATTTATATAGTGTCCTGTGTGCTATTTAATAACAACATATATTTATATAGTGTCCTGTGTGCTATTTAATAACAAACATATATTTATATAGTGTCCTGTGTGCTATTTAATAACAAACATATATTTATATAGTGTCCTGTGTGCTATTTAATAACAAACATATATTTATATAGTGTCCTGTGTGCTATTTAATAACAAACATATATTTATATAGTGTCCTGTGTGCTATTTAATAACAAACATATATTTATATAGTGTCCTGTGTACTATTTAATAACAAACATATATTTATATAGTGTCCCGTGTGCTATTTAATAACAAACATATATTTATATAGTGTCCCGTGTGCTATTTAATAACAAACATATATTTATATAGTGTCCTGTGTGCTATTTAATAACAAACATATATTTATATAGTGTCCTGTGTGCTATTTAATAACAAACATATATTTATATAGTGTCCTGTGTGCTATTTAATAACAAACATATATTTATATAGTGTCCTGTGTACTATTTAATAACAAACATATATTTATATAGTGTCCTGTGTGCTATTTAATAACAAACATATATTTATATAATTCGGTGAGCAGCGTGTTTTGGCCGTGGGATACCCCTTCTCCTTGTATGCAGAACAGCACATCCCAGGACTGATTCTTCACCTCTGCCGGTCAGAGAGTTGGTGGTTGCTTGTGTGGTGCGGTCGTAAGTAAGACCTGGAGGATCGCATGTGTGATCAGCATCAGGGGCTTTGAGTATTGTATGAACTGCCTTTAATGTGCTTTATCTACTTGTTATATACTCGCCCCCAACTTGAACTTTTATTTGAATTTTCATTTGATAATTCCCCCCACACTTCTCCACCTATTGATATACTGGTTGCTGTTTTGCTTTGCACTGTACACCTGCAACTTCACCTAAGTCATTTGATGTATTGTCATCTTCATCATCAACCATTTAATCCATCTATCATCAACATTACTGAAGAGTTCATATTGATTGTTCCTGCCATCATTATAATTCATCCATACATTGCATTGGTTTGCTGTCATGTCATTTCTCATTTCATCAGTACATGGATGAAGTCTGTTGATAAGAACTTTTAAATGCCGGCTTAGGTTTAGCTCAGAGTTGCAAGTGGGGCCCATGTGAATTGTCTGTCTGTCCCTTGTGTGTATGTGGGGGTGTTGGTATGTTACTGTTTTTACTGTTGTATTTCTTACTTGAAATTTTACAGAAGCATTTATTGTTTGGTGTTTTTTTGTATTATAAGGAAACTTGTTATTAATAAATCGCACATACTTTTGACCCATTATAGTATTTTATTAATTGTATAGTGTTTTGCTTTATATCCTGGTCTTTGAATTGCATCTTATTTTGATGCAATTCTTTCTTCCTTTCTCATATTAGTATACAATATTTATATAATGTCCTGTGTGCTATTTAATAACAAACATATATTTATATAGTGTCCCGTGTGCTATTTAATAACAAACATATATTTATATAGTGTCCCGTCTGCTATTTAATAACAAACATATATTTATATAGTGTCCCGTGTGCTATTTATTAATAAATATATAATTATATAGTGTCCCATGTGCTAACAAACATATTTATATAGTGCCCATTGCGCTATTTAATAACAAACATAACTATATAGTGTCCCGTGTGCTATTTAATAACAAACATATATTTATATAGTGTCCCGTGTGCTATTTAATAACAAGCATACATTTATATAGTGTCCCATGTGCTTTTTAATAACACACATATATTTATTGTCCCGTGTGCTATTTAATAACAAACATATTTATATAGTGTCCCATGTGCTATTTATTAATAAACATATAATTATATAGTGTCTCATGTGCTATTTATTAATAAACATATAATTATATAGTGTCCCGTGTGCTATTTATTAATAAACATATAATTATATAGTGTCCCGTGTGCTATTTATTAATAAACATATAATTATATAGTGTCCCGTGTGCTATTTATTAATAAACATATAATTATATAGTGTCCCGTGTGCTATTTATTAATAAACATATAATTATATAGTGTCCCGTGTGCTATTTAATAACAAACATATATTTATATAGTGTCCCGTGTGCTATTTAATAACAAACATATATTTATATAGTGTCCCGTGTGCTATTTATTAATACAAATATAATTATATAGTGTCCCGTGTGCTAACAAACATATTTATATAGTGTACCGTGTGCTATTTAATAACAAACATATTTATATAGTGTCCTGTGTGCTATTTAATAACAAACATATTTATATAGTGTCCCGTGTGCTATTTAATAACAAACATATATTTATATAGTGTCCTGTGTGCTATTTAATAACAAACATATTTATATAGTGTCCTGTGTACTATTTAATAACAAACATATATTTATATAGTGTCCTGTGTGCTATTTAATAACAAACATATTTATATAGTGTACCGTGTGCTATTTAATAACAAACATATATGTATATAGTGTCCCATGTGCTTTTTAATAACAAGCATATATTTATATAGTGTCCCATGTGCTTTTGAATAACACACATATATTTATTGTCCCGTGTGCTATTTAATAACAAACATATTTATATAGTGTCCCATGTGCTATTTATTAATAAACATATAATTATATAGTGTCTCGTGTGCTTGATGTTAAAAATCTTTAACTCAGATACATTTGATTTTTTATTTGTACAGAAACCAGTGACCCCCATCTTCCATCACCTCCCCAAGGTCCATAAATCCTTGGAGGAGGTCAAAGGGAAACCAATAGTGTTGGGGATAGGTTCCCTTTTTGAGAACCTGTCTAGCTGAACTGAATCTTTGCTTCAACCAATGGGCCTCTAGTTATCAACGTGTCTACTTACCTGCCATCGCCGGCCCCAATACGCCCGCCTAAGCTCGCCTACCATCACCGCCGCGGAGCTGAATACGCTCGCCAAAGTTATCAATAAAACTGTCAAAAAGCCGAGCACCAAGTACGGGGCGATGAGCAGTGGACTCTGATAGTTATCACTCATCCGATCTCGCTGCTCTTTGGCTTTTTCCCAGCTTTATTGCTAGCCTGTCACTAAGCACCGACACTAAACTACACTGTTCTACCCCCTATACCGGAACCCCCGGAGCCCCCCGCAACTAAATAAAGTTATTAACCTCTAAACCACCGCTCCTAGACCCCCCCGCAACTATAATAAATGTATTAACCCCTAAACCGCCGCTCCCGGAGCCCACCGCCACTCTAATAAACTGATTAACCCCTAAACCGCCGCTCCTGGACCCCGCCGCCACCTACATTATACCTAGTAACCCCTATCCTGACCCCCTTATACCGCTTCCACCTATAATAAATTTATTAACCCCTATCCTGCCGATCCCGGACCCCGCCGCAACTAAATAAATTGTTTAACCCCTAAACCGCCGCTCCTGGACCCCGCCGCCACCTATATTAAACTTATTAACCCCTAATCTGCCCCCACTACACCGTCGCCACCTATAATAAATTTATTAACCCCTATCCTACGCCCCCTACACCGTCGCCACCTATAATAAAATTATTAACCCCTAAACCTAAGTCTAACCCTAACCCTAACACCCCCCTAACTTAAATATTAATTAAATACATCTAAATATTATAACTCTTATTAACTAAATTAATCCGATTTAAAACTAAATACTTACCTTTAAAATAAACCCTAATATAGCTACAATATAACTAATAATTATATTGTAGCTATTTTAGGATTTATTTTTATTTTACAGGCAAATTTCAATTTATTTTAACTAGGTGCAATAGCTATTAAATAGTTATTAACTATTTAATAGCTACCTAGTTAAAATAAATACAAAATTACCTGTAAAATAAATCCTAACCTAAGTTACAATTAAACCTAACACTACACTATCATTAAATTAATTAAATAAATTAGCTACAAATAACTACAATTAAATAAACTAACTAAAGTACAAAAAATAAAAAAAACTAAGTTACAAAAAATAAAAAAAGTTACAAACATTTAAAAAATATTACAACAATTTTAAGCTACTTACACCTAATCTAAGCCCCCTAATAAAATAACAAAGCCCCCCAAAATAAAAAAATGCCCTACCCTATTCTAAATTACGAAAGTTAACAGATCTATTACCTTACCAGCCCTTAAAAGGGCCTTTTACGGGGCATGCACCAAAGTATTCAGTTCTTTTGCCTGTAAAAAAAAATACAACCCCCCCAACATTAAAACCCACCACCCACATACCCCTACTCTAACCCAAAACCCCCTTAAATAAACCTAACAATACCCCCCGAAAGATCATCCTACCTTTAGCCGTCTTCAGCCAGCCGACTACCGATGGAACAGAAGAGGACATCCGCAGCGGCCGAAGTCATCATCCAAGGGGTGCTGAAGAAGTCTTCCATCCGATTGAAGTCATCATCCAAGGGGCGCTGAAGAGGTCTTCCATCCGATTGAAGTCTTCATCCAGGCGGCGTCTTCATTCTTCATCCATCTGGAGCGGAGCCATCTTCAGACGAGCCGACGTGGAGCCATCTTCTTCCACCGACGACTTCCCAACGAATGACGGTTCCTTTAAGTAACATCATCCAAGATGGCGTCCCTCGAATTCCGATTGGCTGATAGGATTCTATCAGCCAATCGGAATTAAGGTAGGAAAAATCTCTTTGGCTGATTGAATCAGCCAATCAGATTGAAGTTAAATCTGATTGGCTGTTCCAATCAGCCAATCAGATTGAGCTCGCATTCTATTGGCTGTTCCGATCAGCCAATAGAATGCGAGCTCAATCTGATTGGCTGATTGGATCAGCCAATCGGATTGAACTTCAATCTGATTGGCTGATTAAATCAGCCAATCAGATTTTTCCTACCCTAATTCCAATTGGCTGATAGAATCCTATCAGCCAATCGGAATTGAAGGGACGCCATCTTGGATGATGTCATTAAAGGTACTGTCATTCATCGTTAGTCATCGGGAACAAGAGGATGGCTCTGCGTCGGCTCGTCTGAAGATGGCTCCGCTCCGCTCCGGATGGATGAAGATTGAAGACGCCGCTTGGATGAAGACTTCAATCGGATGGAAGACTTCTTCAGTGCCCCTTGGATGATGACTTCAATCGGATGGAAGACTTCTTCAGCGCCCCTTGGATGATGACTTCTGCCGCTCCGGATCTCTTTTTCTGTTCCATCGGTGGTCGGCTGGCTGAAGACGGCTAAAGGTAGGATGATCTTCAGGGGGGTAGTGTTAGGTTTATTTAAGGGTTTTTGGGTTAGAGTAGGAGTATGTGGGTGGTGGGTTTTAATGTTGGGGGGGTTGTATTTTTATTTTACAGGCAAAAGAGCTGTTTACTTTGGGGCATGCCCCGCAAAAGGCCCTTTTAAGGGCTGGTAAGGTGATAGAGCTGGTAACTTTTTAATGTAGGGTAGGGCATTTTTTTATTTTGGGGGGCTTTGTTATTTTATTAGGGGGCTTAGATTAGGTGTAAGTAGCTTAAAATTGTGGTAATATTTTTGAAATGTTTGTAACTTAAATACAAAGTTACCTGTAAAATAAATATAAATCCTAAAATAGCTACAATGTAATTATTAATTATATTGTAGTATTCTTAGGGTTTATTTTACAGGTAAGTATTTAGTTTTAAATAGGAATAATTTAGTTAATTATAGTGTTAGGTGTAATTGTAACTTAGGTTAGTTTTTATTTTACAGGTAAATTTCTCTTTATTTTAACTAGGTAGCTATTAAATAGTTAATAACTATTTAATAGCTATTGTACCTAGTTAAAATAAATTGAAAGTTGCCTGTAAAATAAAAATAAATCCTAAAATAGCTACAATATAATTATTATTTATATTGTAGCTATATTAGGGTTTATTTTAAAGGTAAGTATTAAGTTTTAAATCGGATTAATTTAGTTAATAAGAGAAATATTATTTAGATTTATTTAATTAATATTTAAGTTAGGGGGGTGTTAGGGTTAGACTTAGGTTTAGGGGTTAATAATTTTATTACAGTGGCGGCGGTGTAAGGGGGGGCAGGATAGGGGTTAATACATTTATTATAGGTGGCGACGGTGTAGGGGGGCAGATTAGGGGTTAATAAATTTAATATAGGTGGCGGCGGGGTCCGGGGGCGGCGGTTTAGGGGTTAAACTATTTATTTAGTTGCAGCGGGGTCCGGGATCGGCAGGATAGGGGTTAATAACTTTATTATAGGTGGCGGCAGTGTAGGGGGGGCAGGATAGGGGTAAATAGGTATTATGTAGTTGGCTGCGGGGTCCGGGAGCGACGGTTTAGGGGTTAACATATTTATTATAGTGGCGGTGGGCTCTGGGAGCGGCGGTTTAGGGGTTAACATATTTATTAGAGTGGCGGTGGGCTCCGGGAGTGGCGGTTTAGGGGGTAATACATTTATTTAGTTGCGGCGGTGTAGAGGGGGCAGATTAGGGGTGTTTAGACTCGGGGTACATGTTAAGGTGTTAGGTGTAGACAGCTCCCATAGGAATCAATGGGATGTCGGGCAGCGGCGAACATGAACTTTCGCTATGGTCAGACTCCCATTGATTCCTATGGGATCCGCCACCTCCAGGGCGGCGGTTTGAAAACCAGGTACGCTGGGCCGGAAAAGTGCCGAGCGTACCTGCTAGTTTTTTGATAACTAGCAAAAGTAGTCAGATTGTGCTGAACTTGTGTGCGGAACATCTGGAGTGATGTAAGAATCGATCTGTGTCGGACTGAGTCCGGCGGATCGAAGCTTACGTCACAAAATTCTACTTTTGCCGGTGTCTAGGGCTTGATAACTAAGGCGAATCAGCCTCACCACAAATACTCTGCGGAATTCCAGCGTATTTGAGGTTGACGGTTTGATAACTAGGGGCCTGTAACTCCCCAGCACTGTAATACAGTCACTAACACTCAGTGTGACTCCCCCAGTACAGTTATGTTGTCACTAATACACACTGTAACTCCCCAGCACTGTAATACAGTCACTAACACACAGTATGACTCCCCCAGTACAGTTATGTTGTCACTAATACACACTGCAACTCCCCAGCACTGTAATACAGTCACTAACACACAGTGTTACTCCCCCAGTACAGTTATGTTGTCACTAATACACACTGTAACCCCCCAGCACTGTAATACAGTCACTAACACACAGTGTTACTCCCCCAGTACAGTTATGTTGTCACTAATACACACTGTAACCCCCCAGCACTGTAATACAGTCACTAACACTCAGTATGACTCCCCCAGTACAGTTATGCTGTCCCTAATACACACTGTAACTCCCAAGCACTGTAATACAGTCACTAAAACTCAGTATGACGCCCCAGTACAGTTATGTTGTCACTAATACACACTCTAACTCCCCAGCACTGTAATACAGTCACTAAAACTCAGTATGACTCCCCCAGTACAGTTATGTTGTCACTAATGCACACTGTAACTCCACAGCACTGTAATACAGTCACTAACACGCGGTATGACTCCCCAGTACAGTTATATTGTCGCTAATACACACTGTAACTCCCCAGCACTGTAATACAGTCACCAACACGCAGTATGACTCCCCCAGTAAAGTTATGTTGTCACTAATTCACACTGTAACTCCCCAGCATTGTATTACAGTCACTAACACTCAGTATGACTCCCCCAGTACAATAATGTTGTCACTAATACACACTGTAACTCCCAAGCACTGTAATACAGTCACTAACACTCAGTATGACTCCCCCAGTACAGTTATATTGTCACTAATACACACTGTAACTCCCAGCACTGTAATACAGTCACTAACACTCAGTGTGACTCCCCCAGTACAGTTATGTTGTCACTAATACACACTAACTCCCCAGCACTGTAATACAGTCACTAACACTCAGTGTGACTCCCCTAGTACAGTTATGTTGTCACTAATACACACTGTAACTCCCCAGCACTGTAATACAGTCACTAACACGCAGTATGACTAACCCAGTACAGTTATGTTGTCACTAATACACATTGTAACTCCCCAGCACTATAATACAGTCACTGACACTCAGTATAACTCCCCCAGTACAGTTATGTTATCACTAATACACACTGTAACTCCTCAGCACTGTACTACAGTCACTAACACTCAGTGTGACTCCCCCAGTACAGTTATGTTGTCACTAATACACACTGTAACTCCCCAGCACTGTAATACAGTCACTAACACTTAGCATGACTCCCCCAGTACAATTATGTTGTCACTAATACACACTGTAACTCCCCGGCACTGTAATACAGTCACTAGCGCTCAGTGTGACTCCCCCAGTACAGTTATGTTGTCACTAATACACACTAACTCCCCAGCACTGTAATACAGTCACTAACACTCAGTATGACTCCCCAGTACAGTTGTGTTGTCACTAATACACACTGTAACTCCTCAGCACTGTAATACAGTAACTAACACTCAGTGTGACTCCCCCAGTACAGATATGTTGTCACTAATACACACTGTAACTCCCCAGCACTGTAATACAGTCACTAACACTCATTGTGACTCTCCCAGTACAGTTATGTTGTCACTAATACACACTGTAACTCCCCAGCACTGTAATACAGTCACTAACACGCAGTATGACTCCCCCAGTACAGTTATGTGGTCACTAATACACACTGTAACTCCACAGCACTGTAATACAGTCACTAACACGCAGTATGACTCCCCCAGTACAATTATGTTGTGACTAATACACACTGTAACTCCCCAGCACTGTAATACAGTCACTAACATGCAGTATGACTCCCCCAGTACAATTATGTTGTCACTAATACACACTGTAACTCCCCAGCACTGTAATACAGTCACTAACACTCAGTATGACTCCCCCAGTAAAGTTATGTTGTCACTAATACACACTAACTCCCCAGCACTGTAATACAGTCACTAACACACAGTATGACTCCCCCAGTACAGTTATGTTGTCACTAATACACACTGTAACTCCCCAGCACTGTAATACAGTCACTAACACTCAGTATGACTCCCCCAGTAAAGTTATGTTGTCACTAATACACACTAACTCCCCAGCACTGTAATACAGTCACTAACACACAGTATGACTCCCCCAGTACAGTTATGTTGTCACTAATACACACTGTAACTCCCCAGCACTGTAATACAGTCACTAAAACTGAGTGTGACTCCCCCAGTACAGTTATGTTGTCACTAATACACACTGTAACTCCCCAGCACTGTAATACAGTCACTAACACTCAGTGTGACTCCCCCAGTACAGTTATGTTGTCACTAATACACACTGTAACTCCCCAGCACTGTAATACAGTCACTAACACTCAGTATGACTCCCCCAGTACAGTTATGTTGTCACTAATACAAACTGTAACTCCCAAGCACTGTAATACAGTCACTAACATGCAGTATGACTCCCTTAGTACAGTTATGTTGTCACTAATACACACTGTAACTCCCCAGCACTGTAATACAGTCACTAACACACAGTATGACTTCTCCAGTACAGTTATGTTGTCACTAATACAAACTGTAACTCCCAAGCACTGTAATACAGTCACTAACACACAGTATGACTCCCCCAGTACAGTTATGTTGTCACTAATACAAACTGTAACTCCCAAGCACTGTAATACAGTCACTAACATGCAGTATGACTCCCTTAGTACAGTTATGTTGTCACTAATACACACTGTAACTCCCCAGCACTGTAATACAGTCACTAACACACAGTATGACTCCCCCAGTACAGTTATGTTGTCACTAATACACACTGTAACTCCCCAGCACTGTAATACAGTCACAAACACACAGTATGACTCCACCAGTACAGTTATGTTGTCACTAATACACACTGTAACTTCCCAGCACTGTAATACAGTCACTAACACTCAGTGTGACTCCCCCAGTACAGTTATGTTGTCACTAATACACACTAACTCCCCAGCACTGTAATACAGTCACTAACACTCAGTCTGACTCTCCCAGTACAGTTATGTTGTCACTAATACACACTGTAACTCCCCACCACTGTAATACAGTCACTAACACACAGTATGACTCCACCAGTACAGTTATATTGTCACTAATACACACTGTAACTCCCCAGCACTGTAATACAGTCACTAACACACAGTGTGACTCCCCCAGTACAGTTATGTTGTCACTAATACACACTGTAACTCCCCAGCACTGTAATACAGTCACTAACACACAGTATGACTCCACCAGTACAGTTATGTTGTCACTAATACACACTAACTCCCCAGCACTGTAATACAGTCACTAACACTCAGTGTGAGTCCCCCAGTACAGTTATGTTGTCACTAATACACACTGTAACTCCAAGAAACTCCAGCCACCAATTTCTTTAAAAGACCTTTATTCTTTTGTCTTGGGTCCCATTGACAATACAACGTTTCAAGCCAACATTAGGCTCTTAGTCATGTACACTTTGGTTAAACAGGTTTCTGCTACTTATACCTACACCTGTTAATCATTCCCCTGGTGTTAATTAACCCATTCCATAAAGAACACAACCATTGCTGTTGCAACAGTGCCATCTTGTGGATGAAAAAATATGGTACATCACTGTTTTTTTCTATTTTTTCAGTGTTCCTTCATGGAATGGATAAACACCATCACATATTATTAAAACAACATAAAACCTATATACAGTTTAAAAAGAGGAGCATGAAATCCCAATATCTATAAAGCCACAGTACTGGGGATCAATGTACATAATACATTTTCATCATCAAAATTTATACAGAAAGACAGTCATACAGAAAAATTAAAGAAATGTACCTTTCCAAAAAAGACACCTGCTTTGGAGAGAAATATATCTACAATTATTTTTGCCAATATCTGACCAATTATTATTATCCTTAAATATTAGTGTCTATACTCGTGATATATTTTTCTCTTAACTTATCTATATGTCATACTAGATGAAGATTTAAAAGTCAACAAAACAGACTCCAATCAAAGTCTTTATTTAGGCCCCTGGGGGTCAGGCAATCTAATTTGTGAATCCAGAACATCTCCCTCATTTTGAGGAGATGTTCTCTGTCACCACCCCTCCTTGGTTTCATTACCTGATCTATGATAAGGAATCTTAGCTGACTAATATTATGACCTGCAGAGAGGAAGTGAGAGGATACAGGAGCCTCCATGTTTTTACATCTTATGTTTGATTTATGTTCTGTTATCCTCTCCCTCACCTCTCTGCAGGTCTCGCCTATATAGATAAGTCCACATGGACACTTGATCATGTAAATAGCAAAAGTAGCTCTACATGTAAAGTACTTATTTATTGTAAATTTCCGTCCGCTAGTTGGATGATAAAAGTTTTTACCTTTTATCATGGAACTGCAGTGACTGCAGTTCAAGCACGGATAACAACCATTATTCTTGTTACCAATTGTTAATTGGATATTTCTCTTAGCAGAACCTATGTCAGTGTGTACAATCAAATCCTTGATACTTTTATTTTTCTTATATGCTACCATGGGCACCTGTTTAAATTCTTCCACTTGTGGATTACACTCCCTTATTATATGCCAGTGTTTTTTCAAGACACCGGTTATTTTTTGACTAAACCTGTTATGTTGGGTGACAAATATTATGTTGTTCTCTCCTTTCTTGCCCAAATTACATTTTTTCTGATTTTGTTTAAGACCAACTTCTGCATTCGCCAATTGTTCTATTATCAAGTTCCTAGGGTATTTCCTTGCAATGAATTTATTGGCCATTTCTCCCAATCTCTGTTTACATTTATTGCTATCTGACACAATTCTCTTAACCCTAGTGAACTGGCTCTTAGGTATTGCTTTAAACACACTCTCTGGATGGCAGCTGCCATATTGTAGCAAATTATTCTTATCGGTCTTTTTTGTGTATAGATCAGTTTCCAAAAAACCTTTTTCTTTATAAACATAAGTGTCCAAGTATTCTATACCGTATAAGCAGGAATAGAGGCGCCAATGGTGCAGGTAAATGGTGGTACAGATAGCAATAATAGCCCAGTGTACACAGGGTACTCACATTTATGGAAGGCACTCACTTGTACCGATAGAGACGGGCTGGATTTTAGCAGCAATCCAGCTGGCTGATCCAGGGTGAACTGGCTGGTTCGTGGGTGTTAGAGTGCAGATACTCTAAAGTAGCATAGCAAGGCAGTACCATATATAACACTGAGAGTGGGTTTATATATAAAAAAAAATTGAATTTATTTAAAACATATAAAAAGGTTTACCACTCATAACAGTGTTAAAAAAGTAATTGGTACATCAGGAATACATGCGACGCGTTTCTCAGTTAAAAACTGTTTCCTCAGGCATGTTTCTAAACAAATATTTACTCCTTATATAGGGCTATGCTACTAAACAACACCCACACCCCACCCCCAACAATTGGCATGACACAGACCAATCAGTATCCCTCATTCAAAATGTTTCCACCCCTGTGGTGATATGATCACATAAATACTTAGATGAGGATGTAGTTACTTATAATATATATAGATGACCTTACTGCTTCTTAAATTTTGTGTATATGTATGTAAATATTTCGCAGTGGCATAGTGTTTTTGTGGCCAACATTTGATGTGAACGAATATTCGTCAATTCTGTGTTCTAATTGGATGTCCTAGCCGTCAATCATCGTGTATTAGTCGGACCTGTGCTGCTTGCTTAGGATTCGTCTATGTAGCCGTCAATCAAAACTGCTTGTCATTTGTTACTAGTGAGTGGAGCGTCCAATGAATAGGCTAATATCGGGCGTGCCCCCACTTTGCTGTCATCAGTAGTACACTACAATGGACGCCCATCGAGGAAATCTATTGGTTGCTACGTAGTGATTGTAACCAGTGTATCCCATTGGTTCTACTGCCGGATGTTATATTGAGCAGGGATCACTATTGGTCAGCGGGTAATGTAAACAAAGTGCCCTATTGGTCAGGACCACGGGTAATATCGTTATCTACAGAGTGATATTGTTAGATCTGTGAATGAATATGAATAAATATAAATATAAATAAAGTGAACAATCTATTGATCAATATTATTTAAGCGGTGATGGTGTCAATAAATAGCGCAGTATATTTGCTCAGAATAAATGTAAAAAGTGATGTATGTGTGAATACATGACGCAATAATTTTGCTCATTTTTTGTGCATCCATAACATCGATGGATACCGAGTGGGTGAAATTAAAATATAAGTGAAATTGAAGTATAAGTGATAGGTGAACCTCATACTCGTATATGTATAGCCACCATTTAATTAATAAAACGCCTGAAATAAGAATAAAATCTATGTGATGTAAGAACCCTAAGTGGGTTGTGCTAGTGTAATTAAATCATACATATGAAGGTACTTATGTTCTATTTAAAGGTAAAAATGTGTGAATAAAAGTGATCATTAGTGTATGAATATAGTGTACCAATAGGAACCTATTGCTTGGTCTGTCAAACATAAACACTGGTAAGTGTAAAGTATGTTAATATGATACATTTATCAGATCACGAGATGAACCCTATATCTCAAGTATCCAGTCTATGGGTCATGAGGCATATTAATATGATACATTTATCCGATCTGAACACGAGATGAACCAAATGTCTCAGGTGTCCAGTCTGTGGGTCATAGGGCTACTAAGATATGCCCCTATATAGGGCGATCCCCCCTAAAACAGGGTGGCATAACTAACTGTGGGTACTACACTATTTCGGTCTTTATTGAGATAGATGTAGACTAACCGTCTACCATAATGTTAAACAAAAGCCATAGAATCTATAACTTCATTTAGCCCTGTGGGGAAGAGTGTTTGGAATTTAAAAATCCAGTATGTTTCCCTTTGTCTCAGACGCGTGAATCTATTGTAATGATGACTATTGGAAATACTCTCCAAAGGTGTAATACTGAATTGGCATTTGCCTGTCCTACTTTTAATGCAATAGTGCCTTGATACACTATGTTTAGATGAATGTTTGATTATATTCCGTTTGTGTTCCCCCCACCTGAGGCGTATCTTCCTAGAGGTGCGTCCAATGTACTGGACCCCACATGCACAAGTGAGTGCATAGATTACATAACCAGAGTTACATGTCAGATGTTCTCTGATCTGGTGTTCTTCCCCTGTTGCATGTGATATTATGGATTTTCTTCCATGTGTAATGAACTTACACATATGGCACCGTATGTGTCCACAACTATAAGTCCCAATGTTGTTACTAGTCCTCCCATTCATGTGATCATGACTTCTAGGCCCATTCCTATTGCATTTAATGTGCTTCTTTGTCATAACTACCTTACTAGGTGCTAGTTTTTGTTTTAGGGTTGGCGCCCTCCTATACACTATCTTAGGTTGGGGTGCCAGCACTTTTTTTAGTACGGGGTCTCTGAGCAAGATGTGCCAATGTTTCTTTATAATTCTATTAACTGCTTTAAAGTTGGAATTATATTGTGTGACAAATACAGGTTGTCCCTGATAGCCTGTATTTTCTGTCCCTTTTTTAGTCTTACAGGATAATAACGAATTTCTATCTAGTGATCTTGCTCTATTGTAGCCATATTCTATTAAGCCCTTAGGATAGCCTTTTTCCCTAAATCTGTCCTTCAATATACAAGACTGTTCATCATACATATTAATAGAACTACAATTACGCCTAATGCGGCAAAATTGGCTGTAAGGAATATTAATTTTCCAGTTGTTATAGTGGTTACTGGAGTAATGTAGGAAATTATTACAGTCTACTGACTTGAAGTAAGTAGAAGTACAAACAGTACCATTAGGCCCCCACGTAAGCAATAAATCCAAAAATTCTATTGTTTGTATCTGTATATTGGATGTGAAGTCTATACCCATATTGTTGTTATTTAGGAAGTTTACAAATTCTTGCGCTTCTCCAATAGGGCCTTCAAAAATGAATAGTAGATCATCTATGTAACGGCCATAGAACACCAGATTGCCCCTCCACTTTGTATTGTAGATGTAAGTTTCTTCGAAAATCCCCATGAAGAGATTGGCAAAGCTAGGGGCAAATTTGGTGCCCATGGCCGTTCCCTTGGTCTGTAGGTAAAACTGGTCCAAAAATTGAAAGTAGTTATGTTTGAGTATGAAATCTATCAAAGTTATAAGATATTCTTTTTGTTTATAAGCTTTGCCAATCTCTTCATGGGGATTTTCGGGGATACAATATGGGTATAGACTTCACATCCAATATACAGATACAAACAATAGAATTTTTGGATTTATTGCTTACGTGGGGGCCTAATGGTACTGTTTGTACTTCTACTTACTTCAAGTCAGTAGACTGTAATAATTTCCTACATTACTCCAGTAACCACTATAACAACTGGAAAATTAATATTCCTTACAGCCAATTTTGCCGCATTAGGCGTAATTGTAGTTCTATTAATATGTATGATGAACAGTCTTGTATATTGAAGGACAGATTTAGGGAAAAAGGCTATCCTAAGGGCTTAATAGAATATGGCTACAATAGAGCAAACTCACTAGATAGAAATTCGTTATTATCCTGTAAGACTAAAAAAGGGACAGAAAATACAGGCTATCAGGGACAACCTGTATTTGTCACACAATATAATTCCAACTTTAAAGCAGTTAATAGAATTATAAAGAAACATTGGCACATCTTGCTCAGAGACCCCGTACTAAAAAAAGTGCTGGCACCCCAACCTAAGATAGTGTATAGGAGGGCGCCAACCCTAAAACAAAAACTAGCACCTAGTAAGGTAGTTATGACAAAGAAGCACATTAAATGCAATAGGAATGGGCCTAGAAGTCATGATCACATGAATGGGAGGACTAGTAACAACATTGGGACTTATAGATGTGGACACATACGGTGCCATATGTGTAAGTTCATTACACATGGAAGAAAATCCATAATATCACATGCAACAGGGGAAGAACACCAGATCAGAGAACATCTGACATGTAACTCTGGTTATGTAATCTATGCACTCACTTGTGCATGTGGGGTCCAGTACATTGGACGCACCTCTAGGAAGATACGCCTCAGGTGGGGGGAACACAAACGGAATATAATCAAACATTCATCTAAACATAGTGTATCAAGGCACTATTGCATTAAAAGTAGGACAGGCAAATGCCAATTCAGTATTACACCTTTGGAGAGTATTCCCAATAGTCATCATTACAATAGATTCACGCGTCTGAGACAAAGGGAAACATACTGGATTTTTAAATTCCAAACACTCTTCCCCACAGGGCTAAATGAAGTTATAGATTCTATGGCTTTTGTTTAACATTATGGTAGACGGTTAGTCTACATCTATCTCAATAAAGACCGAAATAGTGTAGTACCCACAGTTAGTTATGCCACCCTGTTTTAGGGGGGATCGCCCTATATAGGGGCATATCTTAGTAGACTTATGAGCCCTATGACCCACAGACTGGACACCTGAGACATTTGGTTCATCTCGTGTTCAGATCGGATAAATGTATCATATTAATATGCCTCATGACCCATAGACTGGATACTTGAGATATAGGGTTCATCTCGTGATCTGATAAATGTATCATATTAACATACTTTACACTTACCAGTGTTTATGTTTGACAGACCAAGCAATAGGTTCCTATTGGTACACTATATTCATACACTAATGATCACTTTTATTCACACATTTTTACCTTTAAATAGAACATAAGTACCTTCATATGTATGATTTAATTACACTAGCACAACCCACTTAGGGTTCTTACATCACATAGATTTTATTCTTATTTCAGGCGTTTTATTAATTAAATGGTGGCTATACATATACGAGTATGAGGTTCACCTATCACTTATACTTCAATTTCACTTATATTTTAATTTCACCCACTCGGTATCCATCGATGTTATGGATGCACAAAAAATGAGCAAAATTATTGCGTCATGTATTCACACATACATCACTTTTTACATTTATTCTGAGCAAATATACTGCGCTATTTATTGACACCATCACCGCTTAAATAATATTGATCAATAGATTGTTCACTTTATTTATATTTATATTTATTCATATTCATTCACAGATCTAACAATATCACTCTGTAGATACCAATATTACCCGTGGTCCTGACCAATAGGGCACTTTGTTTACATTACCCGCTGACCAATAATGATCCCTGCTCAATATAACATCCGGCAGTAGAACCAATGGGATACACTGGTTACAATCACTACGTAGCAACCAATAGATTTCCTCGATGGGCGTCCATTGTAGTGTACTACTGATGACAGCAAAGTGGGGGCACGCCCGATATTAGCCTATTCATTGGACGCTCCACTCACTAGTAACAAATGACAAGCAGTTTTGATTGACGGCTACATAGACGAATCCTAAGCAAGCAGCACAGGTCCGACTAATACACGATGATTGACGGCTAGGACATCCAATTAGAACACAGAATTGACGAATATTCGTTAACATCAAATGTTGGCCACAAAAACACTATGCCACTGCGAAATATTTACATACATATACACAAAATTTAAGAAGCAGTAAGGTCATCTATATATATTATAAGTAACTACATCCTCATCTAAGTATTTATGTGATCATATCACCACAGGGGTGGAAACATTTTGAATGAGGGATACTGATTGGTCTGTGTCATGCCAATTGTTGGGGGTGGGGTGTGGGTGTTGTTTAGTAGCATAGCCCTATATAAGGAGTAAATATTTGTTTAGAAACATGCCTGAGGAAACAGTTTTTAACTGAGAAACGCGTTGCATGTATTCCTGATGTACCAATTACTTTTTTAACACTGTTATGAGTGGTAAACCTTTTTATATGTTTTAAATAAATTCAATTTTTTTTTATATAAACCCACTCTCAGTGTTATATATGGTACTGCCTTGCTATGCTACTTTAGAGTATCTGCACTCTAACACCCACGAACCAGCCAGTTCACCCTGGATCAGCCAGCTGGATTGCTGCTAAAATCCAGCCCGTCTCTATAGGTACAAGTGAGTGCCTTCCATAAATGTGAGTACCCTGTGTACACTGGGCTATTATTGCTATCTGTACCACCATTTACCTGCACCATTGGCGCCTCTATTCCTGCTTATACTTTTTAGATTTCCTCCTACTGGATGCTGATAGAGAGCTGCTTCCTAGTTCAGCCAGCTGGATTGCTGTTAAAACCCAGCCTGTGTCTACCGGCACAACTGAGTGCCTTCTCATATTGTGAGTACCTAGTGTTCACATACGTTTGCTATACCAAAAATCTCCATTGACCTGCACCATTGGCGCCTCTTTCTTGTTGCTTTTTCTTAAGTATTCTATACCCACTTCACTCATATTCATACTAAATTTTAATCCTGTTACTGAGCAATTTAGATCCTCTATAAATGCTAATAGGCTCCCAACGTCGCCCCCCCACACGCCAAACACATCATCGATGAATCTCCACCAGGAGACCCCATGAAGTTGGAAAAGTGAGTTAGAGTACACAAAGTGTTCCTCAAAACTGTTCATGAATATGTTGGCGTATGTGGGGGCGACGTTGGAGCCCATTGCTGTCCCCTGTTTCTGAATGTAATAAGTGTCCATAAACAGAAAATAATTCTGATGTAATATTAAGGTTAATAGATCTATCAAAAAAACAATTTCTGTAAGGGTGTAATTGCTATCAGTTTTTAAGATATTCTCAACTGCTGCTATTCCACTCGTGTGCTTGATTGAAGTATACAAGCTGGAAACATCTAATGTAAATAATATACATTTCTCACCAACCCTGGCCCAAATCTCTAAGTTTAGACAAGAAATCATTTGTGTCTCTTATATATGAAGTGGTCTTCTGTATTAAGGGTTGTAAAACTTTATCCAAAAAGACTGAAATATTTGAAAATACAGAGCCTATTCCAGCCACAATAGGGCGCCCAGGTGGCTTAGTCATGGTTTTATGGATCTTAGGTAACACATAAATAACAGGTCTAATAGGATTTTTTTCAAACAAGGCATCCTTAAATTTTTTTGAAATGATCTCCTTCTTAACTGCTAATTGTAATATGTTTTCTATCTCCTTATTGATCTGGCCAGTAGGGTCCCTAGGTAATTTCTCATATACCTGACTATCTGCTAACTGGCGTTCAATCTCTTGTATGTAATCAGACCTATTAAGGATGACTACAGCCCCGCCCTTGTCCGCCTCCTTGATGATTATATCATTGTTGTTTTTTAATGACTGAACTGCCAATTTATCTTTCTTATTCCTTTGTACCAACTTTCTTTTTGTTTCCTTCTTAAGTAAGTTTTTAATTTCTCTCTGAACCAAATTCATATAGGTTGTGACACTATGGGTGGTTGAGGGTGTAAATTTACTTTTTTTGGTTATTCCAAAATCCCTAATGTTATTAAATCTAACATTCTTATCAGTGACCTTTGTATGTGTGAAATTAGTGTCTTTCTGCAAAGAAAAATATATCTTCAATTTAAGTTTCCTAAAAAACCTGTGCAAATCTTGAAAAATTGTAAAATCATTGAAGGAATCATCTAAACAATACGATAATCCCTTGTTTAATGCTAAGTGTTCCTCATCACTGAGGACATAATCAGACAGATTATATACCAAATTATCAGTGTCATAAGTGACATTATTGTGCACATTCATAAATACTGGTTGTGAATTCGTCTCCTGTGAAAAAACGTGATTATTATTTGTATTAAAATTGTGAATAACATGTCCCAACATTTGATCGTTCAGAGAGTCACTGTTGGAATAAATGACAGTATCAGTCTTTGCCCCAACGGGAGATTTCTGTGTATGCCTGGATAAATTCTCACCACCGCAAACATCACCAGAGTCAGCATTTGTGTCATGCTCTCTCAGCACATTGTCAAACACAGTTCTTTCAACAGTCCCCCTTGTTACATTTCTTACCAACAGCCGGTCCAGGGTGTCAGCCCATATATCTTCACATTGTGTCGGTCTCTCAATCGAAGTATCTTTAGCTCCTTCATACCTGACACCTGTGCTGGGCAGCTCTCCCATCCCCTCCGCTCTGTGTGCGTTCAGTAGCGATAGCCTCCTCTCTGTACACCGCGCGTACGGTGTGGTCGCTGACGTTGTGACGTCATCACTGGGCCCTCTCCGCTGTTTCCTGTGTTTCCTCCCGGCCCGGTGACATCGATATCCGAATCCTCGTTTAAAAAACTAGCAGAGGACTCGGACCCACTATGAACATATCCTTGAGCTGTGCAAACTCCACTGTCCAAGTGATGATATCAAAGGAACACTTGTTCAATATACTTTCGAATTTGTCAGTGTATTCCTTTCTGTCAGCAAATAGTGTTGGAGATGTGGACATTCTTAGCCCCCTGGGTATACGCTGGACTTTATGATACTCAGACAAGGTTATAGCATGTAGTTCAAGTATCATTTTTTTCTTACTCTCTTTCTCCAAAAATCTCCCTGTGGTTTCTGAGGGAGTGATGTTTAAAAAGTCTCTATTCCCCACTACTGTGGCATTAATATGCTGGGCAGTCTCCTCATCATACCCAAATACAGTGGGTCCCAATTGCATATTGATAATTGTATTAGAGGCAGTACCTTCAGCCATGTTGGTGTGCACGTTAATCCCAAGGCAACATGCAGTAGAATCAAAAATAATGGAAACACACCCATCACATTAGAAGAACTACAAAAAGCCATCAAAGATTCCCCCTCGGGCAAAAGTCCAGGCCCAGATGGGTACTCGGCGGGCTACTATAAGAAATTCATAGACATATTGTCACCTCACCCACTTGCTTTATTTAATAGCTTAAAAGAAGCTCCCCTTTTGTCCAGAAACCTACTTGAGGCACACATAACTGTTCTCCCCAAGCCGGGAAAACCACCCACACGCCCAGAAAACTTTAGGCCGATATCTCTCATCAATTCGGATATGAAACTATTTGCTAAAATTTTGGCCAACAGGCTTAATAAATATCTCCCAAGCTTAATATCATGCGACCAAGTTGGGTTTGTCCCGGGAAGAGAAGCCCGGGACAACACTATTAAGATAATTCAACTTTCAAATTACGCCAGACATACTGGTGTGCCGTTGGTTCTCTTCTCAACAGACGCAGAGAAGGCCTTCGACAGGATCCGATGGTCTTTTCTGCGTAGGGCAATGCTGGGAATGGGGATCCCGGAGTCTTTCCTTAAAATGTCATTAGCACTATACTCAAACCCAAATGCTAGAATCAGAGTAAACAACACACTGTCGGACTCCTTTGATATAAGCAATGGCACGAGGCAGGGTTGTCCCTTATCCCCCTTGCTATTTGCCATTTCCATAGAAACACTAGCCCATAAAATTAGGAACAATAACCAAATTAAAGGTATCAAAGTGGGGGGCGTAGAGCATAAGCAGGCACTATTCGCGGATGATATCCTTTTCACATTAACAGAAGCCAAAAAATCTATCCCTAAACTATTAGACGAGTTGGAGACTTACGGCAATGTTTCTAACTTTAAATTGAACTTTAATAAATCTGAAATATTAAATATTAATACTCCCACTTCAATCTTACACTATCTGAAAAATAAATATAACTTACCACTGGCCCATCAAAAATTGAAATACCTAGGGATATACTTAACCGCTTCCCCACAAGATCTATTCAAGTACAACTATACTACACTAAAAAATGACATAACGAGAGATCTTTCCACTTGGAGGAACAATCCCCTATCCTGGCTAGGAAGGATAGGGGTAATAAAAATGAACGTTCTTCCGAGAATTTTGTACTTAATGCAAACACTCCCTATCCCTCTTCACGACAATTATATTTCCCACCTACAAAAGATTCTGGAGCAATTTATTTGGTCAGGAGGGAGGCCACGGATCCCAAAGAAAACCTTATACTTGCCCAGAGATAAAGGGGGTCTGGGAATGCCAGATATAAGGGCATATAAGCAAGCAATCACACTTAGGCATATAGTAGAATGGGCTCACAACAAGGACGATAAGACATGGATACAAATAGATAGAAGCATCTTTGGTCGAAATAATGTTGCCACTCTTGCATGGACACCCTCACATCAGAGACCTAAAAACACACGTAATTATCTTATCACGGCAGACATACTTTCTGAATGGGATAAACTCTTAAATACCAATACTCACATCTCTTCTAAAACTTCCCCTCTCACGCCGCTCATTGAAAATGTAGATCTTCCATACCTTCAGAAAGGGACGAATATTTTAGTCCCTTATAGCTTGAGATCAGGATCCCTACAGTTTGTCTCAGATAATGGCAGGATGAAAACGCAAGCAATGTTAGAAGAATCTCATGGGGAGATTTTCTCCTTATGGTTCCATTATAATCAATTAAAACATTATATTTCACACCACAAACAAAAAAGGGAATTGGGTAGAGAAACTACAGTATTCGAGAAACTCTGTATTCAATCCTCCCCTCCAACACATTTAATATCTAAGCTATACAAAATAACAGTCAGCACTGACCCTACATACCTCCCGTCATACACACTAGCATGGCACAAGGACCTAGGCCAAGACATAGATATGACCTCCTGGGGGAGGGCTTTTAAAATAACTAAACATTCCTCTGTTTCGGCGAGAGTACAAGAAATTCATTTAAAGCTGTTAAGTCGCTGGTACCTAACCCCATCCCGTTTTAATAAAATATTGCCCGCACTGAATAGTACCTGCTGGAGAGGATGTGGTGAAGAGGGCTCTCTTCTCCATGTCTGGTGGTCTTGCCCAAGACTGAGGGAGTATTGGACAAAGGTTTTTGAAATAATGAATGAAACTGTTGGTGCACAGATCCCTAAGGACCCTAAGACCATACTATTTATCTCTCTGCCCAGACTCGAGGGTATGGGCAAAAAAGCTCTTCTTTTGATAATGTTGACTGCAGCCAAAAAATTAATCCCAAAATTCTGGAAAACGCAGACCATCCCCTCGATCTCAGATTGGAAAACCCAGGTGGACGACCTTTTGTTGCTAGAAAGATACCATTATCTAAAAATTCACCAATTAGAACATCATGAGATGTTACTTGCAATTTGGAATAAAAAAATGTAAGGAACAAAATACTTTACCCTTGATGTCAGTATATTCCTACTCCCCTGCCCCTGATTCTACCCTCCCCTTCCTTTTTTTTTTTTTTTCTGTTTTGTCCTTACTGTTTCTAACTTCTGTACCTCCTTTTCTCTTTCTTCTACACTCTTTCCAGATCTCTGTTATGGAAAGTTGATTAAAAAATTGAAAAATGGTTTGAATAGCTATTGTGATCTCTCTGTAATTTTTATATGTTTGGTTATAGTGTGTTATTTATATAATGTGTAACTTGGGGACTGACAGACCTCTATCCTCATTCTTTACTGTAACACATTGATTGTATATTTGTTACTTATGAATAACCCAATAAAAACCATTTAAAAAAAAAATAAAAAAATAATGGAAACAGCACACCAAGTTTCCTCTTTCAGTGGGGCACGGAGCAACAGACTTGCCAAGTCTCACCAAAGTGCATGAATTCCAAGAAACTCCAGCCACCAATTTCTTTAAAAGACCTTTATTCTTTTGTCTTGGGTCCCATTGACAATACAACGTTTCAAGCCAACATTAGGCTCTTAGTCATGTACACTTTGGTTAAACAGGTTTCTGCTACTTATACCTACACCTGTTAATCATTCACCTGGTGTTAATGAACCCATTCCATAAAGAACACAACCATTGCTGTTGCAACAGTGCCATCTTGTGGATGAAAAAATATGGTACATCACTGTTTTTTTCTATTTTTTCAGTGTTCCTTCATGGAATGGATAAACACCATCACATATTATTAAAACAACATAAAACCTATATACAGTTTAAAAGGAGGAGCATGAAATCCCAATATCTATAAAGCCACAGTACTGGGGATCAATGTACATAATACATTTTCATCATCAACATTTATACAGAAAGACAGTCATACAGAAAAATTAAAGAAATGTACCTTTCCAAAAAAGACACCTGCTTTGGAGAGAAATATATCTACAATTATTTTTGCCAATATCTGACCAATTATTATTATCCTTAAATATTAGTGTCTATACTCGTGATATATTTTTCTCTTAACTTATCTATATGTCATACTAGATGAAGATTTAAAAGTCAACAAAACAGACTCCAATCTGCTACTTATACCTACACCTGTTAATTAACACCAGGTGAATGATTAACAGGTGTAGGTATAAGTAGCAGAAACCTGTATAACCAAAGTGTACATGACTAAGAGCCTAATGTTGGCTTGAAACGTTGTATTGTCAATGGGACCCAAGACAAAAGAATAAAGGTCTTTTAAAGAAATTGGTGGCTGGAGTTTCTTGGAATTCATGCACTTTGGTGAGACTTGGCAAGTCTGTTGCTCCGTGCCCTACTGAAAGAGGAAACT
The DNA here is from genome assembly GCF_027579735.1 of Bombina bombina. Taxonomy (NCBI): domain Eukaryota; kingdom Metazoa; phylum Chordata; class Amphibia; order Anura; family Bombinatoridae; genus Bombina; species Bombina bombina. The sequence continues at coordinate 44,473 of NW_026511314.1, read as the reverse complement.
TGGTGTGCTGTTTCCATTATTTTTGATTCTACTGCATGTTGCCTTGGGATTAACGTGCACACCAACATGGCTGAAGGTACTGCCTCTAATACAATTATCAATATGCAATTGGGACCCACTGTATTTGGGTATGATGAGGAGACTGCCCAGCATATTAATGCCACAGTAGTGGGGAATAGAGACTTTTTAAACATCACTCCCTCAGAAACCACAGGGAGATTTTTGGAGAAAGAGAGTAAGAAAAAAATGATACTTGAACTACATGCTATAACCTTGTCTGAGTATCATAAAGTCCAGCGTATACCCAGGGGGCTAAGAATGTCCACATCTCCAACACTATTTGCTGACAGAAAGGAATACACTGACAAATTCGAAAGTATATTGAACAAGTGTTCCTTTGATATCATCACTTGGACAGTGGAGTTTGCACAGCAGGAAATAAATGCATACAAGGAGAAAATCAACTCACAGAAAGAACAACTTGTAAAAAGCTTACCCCTGGATGAATATAAAAAGCTGGTCATGGACGTGGAGAAATCTGTAAATGACTATAGAAAGCAATTGGAAAGCCGAAAACGCCAGAAGTTCATAAGAGATGAGCAGGACTACTGCCACGGAGTCGTCTATAGATGGCGCCAGAACACAGGATTCAACAAAAACCCAAATGGCGGTATGCGAAGCCAGAGAAGATTAATGAGACAGACCGTGACTCAAGGAGATGTTCATAGTGGGTCAGAGTCCTCTGCTAGTTTTTTAACCGAGGATTCGGATATCGATGTCACCGGGCCGGGAGGAAACACAGGAAACAGCGGAGCGGGCCCAGTGATGACGTCACAACGTCAGCGACCACGCCGTACGCGCGGTGTACAGAGAGGAGGCTATCGTTACTGAACGCACACAGAGCGGAGGGGATGGGAGAGCTGCCCAGCACAGGTGTCAGGTATGAAGGGGCTAAAGATACTTCGATTGAGAGACCGACACAATGTGAAGATATATGGGCTGACACCCTGGACCGGCTGTTGGTAAGAAATGTAACAAGGGGGACTGTTGAAAGAACTGTGTTTGACAATGTGCTGAGAGAGCATGACACAAATGCTGACTCTGGTGATGTTTGCGGTGGTGAGAATTTATCCAGGCATACACAGAAATCTCCCGTTGGGGCAAAGACTGATACTGTCATTTATTCCAACAGTGACTCTCTGAACGATCAAATGTTGGGACATGTTATTCACAATTTTAATACAAATAATAATCACGTTTTTTCACAGGAGACGAATTCACAACCAGTATTTATGAATGTGCACAATAATGTCACTTATGACACTGATAATTTGGTATATAATCTGTCTGATTATGTCCTCAGTGATGAGGAACACTTAGCATTAAACAAGGGATTATCGTATTGTTTAGATGATTCCTTCAATGATTTTACAATTTTTCAAGATTTGCACAGGTTTTTTAGGAAACTTAAATTGAAGATATATTTTTCTTTGCAGAAAGACACTAATTTCACACATACAAAGGTCACTGATAAGAATGTTAGATTTAATAACATTAGGGATTTTGGAATAACCAAAAAAAGTAAATTTACACCCTCAACCACCCATAGTGTCACAACCTATATGAATTTGGTTCAGAGAGAAATTAAAAACTTACTTAAGAAGGAAACAAAAAGAAAGTTGGTACAAAGGAATAAGAAAGATAAATTGGCAGTTCAGTCATTAAAAAACAACAATGATATAATCATCAAGGAGGCGGACAAGGGCGGGGCTGTAGTCATCCTTAATAGGTCTGATTACATACAAGAGATTGAACGCCAGTTAGCAGATAGTCAGGTATATGAGAAATTACCTAGGGACCCTACTGGCCAGATCAATAAGGAGATAGAAAACATATTACAATTAGCAGTTAAGAAGGAGATCATTTCAGAAAAATTTAAGGATGCCTTGTTTGAAAAAAATCCTATTAGACCTGTTATTTATGTGTTACCTAAGATCCATAAAACCATGAATAAGCCACCTGGGCGCCCTATTGTGGCTGGAATAGGCTCTGTATTTTCAAATATTTCAGTCTTTTTGGATAAAGTTTTACAACCCTTAATACAGAAGACCACTTCATATATACGAGACACAAATGATTTCTTGTCTAAACTTAGAGATTTGGGCCAGGTTGGTGAGAAATGTATATTATTTACATTAGATGTTTCCAGCTTGTATACTTCAATCAAGCACACGAGTGGAATAGCAGCAGTTGAGAATCTTAAAAACTGATAGCAATTACACCCTTACAGAAATTGTTTTTTTGATAGATCTATTAACCTTAATATTACATCAGAATTATTTTCTGTTTATGGACACTTATTACATTCAGAAACAGGGGACAGCAATGGGCTCCAACGTCGCCCCCACATACGCCAACATATTCATGAACAGTTTTGAGGAACACTTTGTGTACTCTAACTCACTTTTCCAACTTCATGGGGTCTCCTGGTGGAGATTCATCGATGATGTGTTTGGCGTGTGGGGGGGCGACGTTGGGAGCCTATTAGCATTTATAGAGGATCTAAATTGCTCAGTAACAGGATTAAAATTTAGTATGAATATGAGTGAAGTGGGTATAGAATACTTGGACACTTATGTTTATAAAGAATAAGGTTTTTTGGAAACCGATCTATACACAAAAAAGACCGATAAGAATAATTTGCTACAATATGGCAGCTGCCATCCAGAGAGTGTGTTTAAAGCAATACCTAAGAGCCAGTTCACTAGGGTTAAGAGAATTGTGTCAGATAGCAATAAATGTAAACAGAGAGTGGGAGAAATGGCCATTAAATTCATTGCAAGGAAATACCCTAGGAACTTGATAATAGAACAATTGGCGAATGCAGAAGTTGGTCTTAAACAAAATCAGAAAAAATGTAATTTGGACAAGAAAGGAGAGAACAACATAATATTTGTCACCCAACATAACAGGTTTAGTCAAAAAATAACCGGTGTCTTGAAAAAACACTGGCATATAATAAGGGAGTGTAATCCACAAGTGGAAGAATTTAAACAGGTGCCCATGGTAGCATATAAGAAAAATAAAAGTATCAAGGATTTGATTGTACACACTGACATAGGTTCTGCTAAGAGAAATATCCAATTAACAATTGGTAGCAAGAATAATGGTTGTTATCCGTGCTTGAACTGCAGTCACTGCAGTTCCATGATAAAAGGTAAAAACTTTTATCATCCAACTAGCGGACGGAAATTTACAATAAATAAGTACTTTACATGTAGAGCTACTTTTGCTATTTACATGATCAAGTGTCCATGTGGACTTATCTATATAGGCGAGACCTGCAGAGAGGTGAGGGAGAGGATAACAGAACATAAATCAAACATAAGATGTAAAAACATGGAGGCTCCTGTATCCTCTCACTTCCTCTCTGCAGGTCATAATATTAGTCAGCTAAGATTCCTTATCATAGATCAGGTAATGAAACCAAGGAGGGGTGTTGACAGAGAACATCTCCTCAAAATGAGGGAGATGTTCTGGATTCACAAATTAGATTGCCTGACCCCCAGGGGCCTAAATAAAGACTTTGATTGGAGTCTGTTTTGTTGACTTTTAAATCTTCATCTAGTATGACATATAGATAAGTTAAGAGAAAAATATATCACGAGTATAGACACTAATATTTAAGGATAATAATAATTGGTCAGATATTGGCAAAAATAATTGTAGATATATTTCTCTCCAAAGCAGGTGTCTTTTTTGGAAAGGTACATTTCTTTAATTTTTCTGTATGACTGTCTTTCTGTATAAATGTTGATGATGAAAATGTATTATGTACATTGATCCCCAGTACTGTGGCTTTATAGATATTGGGATTTCATGCTCCTCCTTTTAAACTGTATATAGGTTTTATGTTGTTTTAATAATATGTGATGGTGTTTATCCATTCCATGAAGGAACACTGAAAAAATAGAAAAAAACAGTGATGTACCATATTTTTTCATCCACAAGATGGCACTGTTGCAACAGCAATGGTTGTGTTCTTTATGGAATGGGTTCATTAACACCAGGTGAATGATTAACAGGTGTAGGTATAAGTAGCAGAAACCTGTTTAACCAAAGTGTACATGACTAAGAGCCTAATGTTGGCTTGAAACGTTGTATTGTCAATGGGACCCAAGACAAAAGAATAAAGGTCTTTTAAAGAAATTGGTGGCTGGAGTTTCTTGGAATTCATGCACTTTGGTGAGACTTGGCAAGTCTGTTGCTCCGTGCCCCACTGAAAGAGGAAACTTGGTGTGCTGTTTCCATTATTTTTGATTCTACACACTGTAACTCCCCAGCACTGTAATACAGTCACTAACACGCAGTATGACTCCCCCAGTACAGTTATGTTGTCAATAATTCACACTGTAACTCCCCAGCACTATAATACAGTCACTGACACTCAGTATAACACCCCCAGTACAGTTATGTTGTCACTAATACACACTAACTCCCAGCACTGTAATACAGTCACTAACACTCAGTATGACTCCCCAGTACAGTTATGTTGTCACTAATTCACACTGTAACTCCCCAGAACTGTAATACAGTCACTAACACTCAGTGAGACTCCACCAGTACAGTTATGTTGTCACTAATACACACTGTAACTCCCCAGCACTGTAATACAGTCACTAACACTCAGTATGACTCCCCCAGTACAGTTATATTGTCACTAATACACACTGTAACTCCCCAGCACTGTAATACAGTCACTAACACTCAGTATGACTCCCCCAGTACAGTTATGTTGTCACTAATACACACTGTAACTCCCCAGCACTGTAATAGTGTCACTAACACGCAGTATGACTCCACCAGCACTGTAATACAGTCACTAACACACAGTATGACTCCCCCAGTACAGTTATGTTTTCACTAATTCACACTGTAACTCCACAGCACTGTATTACATACAGTCACTAATACTCAGTATGACTCCCCCAGTACAGTTATGTTGTCACTAATACACACTGTAACTCCCCAGCACTGTAATACAGTCACTAACACTCAGTATGACTCCACCAGTACAGTTATGTTGTCACTAATACACACTGTAACTCCCCAGCACTGTAATACAGTCACTAACACACAGTATGACTCCACCAGCACTGTAATACAGTCACTAACACGCAGTATGACTCCCCCAGTACAGTTATGTTGTCACTAACTCACACTGTAACTCCCCAGCACTTTAATACAGTCACTAACACTCAGTATGACTCCACCAGTACAGTTATGTTGTCACTAATACACACTGTAACTCCCCAGCACTGTAATACAGTCACTAACACACAGTATGACTCCACCAGCACTGTAATACAGTCACTAACACGCAGTATGACTCCCCCAGTACAGTTATGTTGTCACTAACTCACACTGTAACTCCCCAGCACTTTAATACAGTCACTAACACTCAGTATGACTCCCCAGTACAGTAATGTTGTCACTAATACAAACTGTAACTCCCCAGCACCATAATACAGTCACTAACACACAGTATGACTCCCCCAGTACAGTTATGTTGTCACTAATTCACACTGTAACTCCCCAGCACTTTAATACAGTCACTAACACTCAGTATGACTCCCCCAGTACAGTTATGTTGTCACTAATACACACTGTAAATCCCCAGCACTGTAATACAGTCCCTAACACTTAGAATGACTCCCCCAGTACAGTTATGTTGTCACTAATACACACTGTAACTCCCCAGCACTGTAATAGAGTCACTAACACTTAGCAAGACTCCCCCAGTACAATTATGTTATCACTAATACACACTGTAACTCCCCAGCACTGTAATACAGTCACTAACACTCAGTATGACTCCCCCAGTACAGTTATGTTGTCACTAATACACACTGTAACTCCCCAGCACTGTAATACAGTCACTAACACTCAGTATGACTCCCCAGTACAGTTATGTTGTCACTAATACACACTGTAACTCCCCAGCACAGTAATACAGTCACTAACACTCAGTGAGACTCCCCCAGTACAGTTATGTTGTCACTAATTCACACTGTAACTCCCCAGAACTGTAATACAGTAACTAACACTCAGTATGACTCCCCCAGTACAGTTATGTTGTCACTAACACACTGTAACTCCCCAGCACTTTAATACAGTTACTAACACTCAGTATGACTCCCCCAGTACAGTTATATTGTCACTAATACACACTGTAACTCCCCAGCACTGTAATACAGTCACTAACACTCAGTATGACTCCCCAGTACAGTTATGTTGTCACTAATTCACACTGTAACTCCCCAGAACTGTAATACAGTCACTAACACTCAGTGAGACTCCACCAGTACAGTTATGTTGTCACTAATACACACTGTAACTCCCCAGCACTGTAATACAGTCACTAACACTCAGTATGACTCCCCCAGTACAGTTATGTTGTCATTAATACACACTGTAACTCCCCAGCACTGTAATAGTGTCACTAACACGCAGTATGACTCCACCAGCACTGTAATACAGTCACTAACACACAGTATGACTCCCCCAGTACAGTTATGTTGTCACTAATTCACTGTAACTCCACAGCACTTTAATACAGTCACTAACACTCAGTATGACTCCGTCAGTACAGTTATGTTGTCACTAATTCACACTGTAACTCCCCAGCACTGTATTACATACAGTCACTAATACTCAGTATGACTCCCCCAGTACAGTTATGTTGTCACTAATACACACTGTAACTCCCCAGCACTGTAATACAGTCACTAACACTCAGTATGACTCCACCAGTACAGTTATGTTGTCACTAATACACACTGTAACTCCCCAGCACTGTAATACAGTCACTAACACACAGTATGACTCCACCAGCACTGTAATACAGTCACTAACACGCAGTATGACTCCCCCAGTACAGTTATGTTGTCACTAACTCACACTGTAACTCCACAGCACTTTAATACAGTCACTAACACTCAGTATGACTCCACCAGTACAGTTATGTTGTCACTAATTCACACTGTAACTCCCCAGCAGTGTATTACAGTCACTAACACTCAGTATGACTCCCCAGTACAGTAATGTTGTCACTAATACAAACTGTAACTCCCCAGCACCATAATACAGTCACTAACACACAGTATGACTCCCCCAGTACAGTTATGTTGTCACTAATACACACTGTAACTCCCCAGCACTGTAATACAGTCACTAACACTCAGTGTGACTCCCCCAGTACAGTTATGTTGTCACTAATACACACTGTAACTCCCCAGCACTGTAATACAGTCACTAACACTCAGTGTGACTCCCCCAGTACAGTTATGTTGTCACTAATACACACTGTAAATCCCCAGCACTGTAATACAGTCACTAACACTTAGAATGACTCCCCCAGTACAGTTATGTTGTCACTAATACACACTGTAACTCCCCAGCACTGTAATAGAGTCACTAACACGCAGTATGACTCCACCAGTACAGTTATGTTGTCACTAATACACAATGTAACTCCCCAGCACTGTAATACAGTCACTAACACTCAGTATGACTCCCCCAGCACTGTAATACAGTCACTAACACGCAGTATGACTCCCCCAGCACTGTAATACAGTCACTAACACGCAGTATGACTCCCTCAGTACAGTTATGTTGTCATTAATTCACACTGTAACTCCCCAGCACTGTAATACAGTCACTAACACTCAGTATGACTCTCCCAGTACAGTTATGTTGTCACTAATATACACTGTAACTCCCCAGCACTGTAATACAGTCACTAACACTCAGTATGACTCCCCCAGTACAGTTATGTTGTCACTAATATACACTGTAACTCCCCAGCACTGTAATACAGTCACTAACACTCAGTATGACTCCCCCAGTACAGTTATGTTGTCACTAATACACATTGTAACTCCCCAGCACTGTAATACAGTCACTAACACTCATTGTGACTCCCCCAGTACAGTTATGTTGTCACTAATACACACTAACTCCCCAGCACTGTAATACAGTCACTAACACTCAGTGTGATTCCCCCAGCACTGTAATACAGTCACTAACACGCAGTATGACTCCCCCAGTACAGTTATGTTGTCACTAATTCACACTGTAACTCCCCAGCACTGTAATACAGTCACTAACACTCAGTATGACTCCCCCAGTACAGTTATGTTGTCACTAATACACACTGTAACTCCCCAGCAGTGTATTACAGTCACTAACACTCAGTATGACTTCCCCAGTACAGTTATGTTGTCACTAATACACACTAACTCCCCAGCACTGTAATACAGTCACTAACACTCATTGTGACTCCCCCAGTACAGTTATGTTGTCACTAATACACACTAACTCCCCAGCACTGTAATACAGTCACTAACACTCAGTGTGATTCCCCCAGTACTATTATGTTGTGACTAATACACACTGTAACTCAACAGCACTGTAATACAGTCACTAACACTCAGTATGACTCCCCCAGTAAAGTTATGTTGTCACTAATACACACTAACTCCCCAGCACTGTAATACAGTCACTAACACACAGTATGACTCCCCCAGTACAGTTATGTTGTCACTAATACACACTGTAACTCCCCAGCACTGTAATACAGTCACTAACACACAGTATGACTCACCCAGTACAGTTATGTTGTCACTAATACACCCTGTAACTCCCCAGCACTGTAATACAGTCACTAACACTCAGTGTGACTCCCCCAGTACAGTTATGTTGTCACTAATACACACTGTAACTCCCCAGCACTGTAATACAGTCACTAACACACAGTATGACTCACCCAGTACAGTTATGTTGTCACTAATACACACTGTAACTCCCAAGCACTGTAATACAGTCACTAACACGCAGTATGACTCCCCCAGTACAGTTATGTTGTCACTAATACACACTGTAACTCCCCAGCACTGTAATACAGTCACTAACACACAGTATGACTCCACCAGTACAGTTATGTTGTCACTAATACACACTGTAACTCCCCAGCACTGTAATACGGTCACTAACACACGGTATGACTCCACCAGTACAGTTATGTTGTCACTAATACACACTGTAACTCCCCAGCACTGTAATACAGTCACTAACACACAGTATGACTCCACCAGCACTGTAATACAGTCACTAACACGCAGTATGACTCCCCCAGTACAGTTATGTTGTCACTAACTCACACTGTAACTCCACAGCACTTTAATACAGTCACTAACACTCAGTATGACTCCACCAGTACAGTTATGTTGTCACTAATTCACACTGTAACTCCCCAGCAGTGTATTACAGTCACTAACACTCAGTATGACTCCCCAGTACAGTAATGTTGTCACTAATACAAACTGTAACTCCCCAGCACCATAATACAGTCACTAACACACAGTATGACTCCCCCAGTACAGTTATGTTGTCACTAATACACACTGTAACTCCCCAGCACTGTAATACAGTCACTAACACTCAGTGTGACTCCCCCAGTACAGTTATGTTGTCACTAATACACACTGTAACTCCCCAGCACTGTAATACAGTCACTAACACTCAGTGTGACTCCCCCAGTACAGTTATGTTGTCACTAATACACACTGTAAATCCCCAGCACTGTAATACAGTCACTAACACTTAGAATGACTCCCCCAGTACAGTTATGTTGTCACTAATACACACTGTAACTCCCCAGCACTGTAATAGACTCACTAACACACAGTATGACTCCCCCAGTAAAGTTATGTTGTCACTAATACACACTAACTCCCCAGCACTGTAATACAGTCACTAACACGCAGTATGACTCCACCAGTACAGTTATGTTGTCACTAATACACAATGTAACTCCCCAGCACTGTAATACAGTCACTAACACTCAGTATGACTCCCCCAGTACAGTTATGTTGTCACTAATATACACTGTAACTCCCCAGCACTGTAATACAGTCACTAACACTCAGTATGACTCCCCCAGCACTGTAATACAGTCACTAACACGCAGTATGACTCCCCCAGCACTGTAATAGAGTCACTAACACACAGTATGACTCCCCCAGTAAAGTTATGTTGTCACTAATACACACTAACTCCCCAGCACTGTAATACAGTCACTAACACGCAGTATGACTCCACCAGTACAGTTATGTTGTCACTAATACACAATGTAACTCCCCAGCACTGTAATACAGTCACTAACACTCAGTATGACTCCCCCAGTACAGTTATGTTGTCACTAATATACACTGTAACTCCCCAGCACTGTAATACAGTCACTAACACACAGTATGACTCCCCCAGTACAGTTATGTTGTCATTAATTCACACTGTAACTCCCCAGCACTGTAATACAGTCACTAACACTCAGTATGACTCCCCCAGTACAGTTATGTTGTCACTAATATACACTGTAACTCCCCAGCACTGTAATACAGTCACTAACACTCAGTATGACTCCCCCAGTACAGTTATGTTGTCACTAATAGACACTGTAACTCCCCAGCACTGTAATACAGTCACTAACACTTAGCATGACTCCCCCAGTACAGTTATGTTGTCACTAATACACATTGTAACTCCCCAGCACTGTAATACAGTCACTAACACTCATTGTGACTCCCCCAGTACAGTTATGTTGTCACTAATACACACTAACTCCCCAGCACTGTAATACAGTCACTAACACTCAGTGTGATTCCCCCAGCACTGTAATACAGTCACTAACACGCAGTATGACTCCCCCAGTACAGTTATGTTGTCACTAATTCACACTGTAACTCCCCAGCACTGTAATACAGTCACTAACACTCATTGTGACTCCCCCAGTACAGTTATGTTGTCACTAATACACACTAACTCCCCAGCACTGTAATACAGTCACTAACACTCAGTGTGATTCCCCCAGTACTATTATGTTGTGACTAATACACACTGTAACTCAACAGCACTGTAATACAGTCACTAACACTCAGTATGACTCCCCCAGTAAAGTTATGTTGTCACTAATACACACTAACTCCCCAGCACTGTAATACAGTCACTAACACACAGTATGACTCCCCCAGTACAGTTATGTTGTCACTAATACACACTGTAACTCCCCAGCACTGTAATACAGTCACTAAAACTTAGTGTGACTCCCCCAGTACAGTTATGTTGTCACTAATACACACTGTAACTCCCCAGCACTGTAATACAGTCACTAACACACAGTATGACTCACCCAGTACAGTTATGTTGTCACTAATACACACTGTAACTCCCAAGCACTGTAATACAGTCACTAACACGCAGTATGACTCCCCCAGTACAGTTATGTTGTCACTAATACACACTGTAACTCCCCAGCACTGTAATACAGTCACTAACACACAGTATGACTCCACCAGTACAGTTATGTTGTCACTAATACACACTGTAACTCCCCAGCACTGTAATACGGTCACTAACACACGGTATGACTCCACCAGTACAGTTATGTTGTCACTAATACACACTGTAACTCCCCAGCACTGTAATACAGTCACTAACACTCAGTGTGACTCCCCCAGTACAGTTATGTTGTCACTAATACACACTAACTCCCCAGCACTGTAATACAGTCACTAACACTCAGTCTGACTCTCCCAGTACAGTTATGTTGTCACTAATACACACTGTAACTTCCCAGCACTGTAATACAGTCACTAACACTCAGTATGACTCCCCCAGTACAGTTATGTTGTCACTAATACACACTGTAACTCCCCAGCACTGTAATACAGTCACTAACACGCAGTATGACTCCCCCAGTACAGTTATGTTGTCACTAATACACACTGTAACTCCCCAGCACTGTAATACAGTCACTAACACTCAGTGTGAGTCTCCCAGTACAGTTATGTTGTCACTAATACACACTGTAACTCCCCAGCACTGTAATACAGTCACTAACACGCAGTATGACTCCCCCAGTACAGTTATGTTGTCACTAATACACACTGTAACTCCCCAGCACTGTAATACAGTCACTAACACTCAGTGTGAGTCTCCCAGTACAGTTATGTTGTCACTAATACACACTGTAACTCCCCAGCACTGTAATACAGTCACTAACACTCAGTGTGATTCCCCCAGCACTGTAATACAGTCACTAACACGCAGTATGACTCCCCCAGTACAGTTATGTTGTCACTAATTCACACTGTAACACCCCAGCACTGTAATACAGGCACTAACACTCAGTATGACTCCCCCAGTACAGTTATGTTGTCACTAATACACACTGTAACTCCCCAGCACTGTAATACAGTCACTAACACTCATTGTGACTCCCCCAGTACAGTTATGTTGTCACTAATACACATTGTAACTCCCCAGCACTGTAATACAGTCACTAACACTCAGTGTGATTCCCCCAGTACAATTATGTTGTGACTAATACACACTGTAACTCCCCAGCACTGTAATACAGTCACTAACACGCAGTATGACTAACCCAGTACAGTTATGTTGTCACTAATACACACTGTAACTCCCCAGCACTGTAATACAGTCACTAACACACAGTATGACTCCCCCAGTACAGTTATGTTGTCACTAATACACACTGTAACTCCCCAGCACTGTAATACAGTCACTAAAACTTAGTGTGACTCCCCCAGTACAGTTATGTTGTCACTAATACACACTGTAACTCCCCAGCACAGTAATACAGTCACTAATACTCAGTATGACTCCCCCAGTACAGTTATGTTGTCACTAATACACACTGTAACTCCCCAGCACTGTAATACAGTCACTAACACTCAGTGAGACTCCACCAGTACAGTTATGTTGTCACTAATACACACTGTAACTCCCCAGCACTGTAATACAGTCACTAACACACAGTATGACTCACCCAGTACAGTTATGTTGTCACTAATACACACTGTAACTCCCAAGCACTGTAATACAGTCACTAACACGCAGTATGACTCCCCCAGTACAGTTATGTTGTCACTAATACACACTGTAACTCCCCAGCACTGTAATACAGTCACTAACACACAGTATGACTCCACCAGTACAGTTATGTTGTCACTAATACACACTGTAACTCCCCAGCACTGTAATACAGTCACTAACACACAGTATGACTCCACCAGTACAGTTATGTTGTCACTAATACACACTGTAACTCCCCAGCACTGTAATACAGTCACTAACACTCAGTGTGACTCCCCCAGTACAGTTATGTTGTCACTAATACACACTGACTCCCCAGCACTGTAATACAGTCACTAACACTCAGTCTGACTCTCCCAGCACAGTTATGTTGTCACTAATACACACTGTAACTCCCCAGCACTGTAATACAGTCACTAACACGCATTATGACTCCCCCAGTACAGTTATGTTGTCACTAATACACACTGTAACTCCCCAGCACTGTAATACAGTCACTAACACACAGTATGACTCCACCAGTACAGTTATGTTGTCAGTAATACACACTAACTCCCCAGCACTGTAATACAGTCACTAACACTCAGTGTGAGTCCCCCAGAACAGTTATGTTGTCACTAATACACAATGTAACTCCGCAGCACTGTAATACAGTCACTAACACGCAGTATGACTCCCCCAGCACTGTAATACAGTCACTAACACGCAGTATGACTCCCTCAGTACAGTTATGTTGTCATTAATTCACACTGTAACTCCCCAGCACTGTAATACAGTCACTAACACTCAGTATGACTCCCCAGTACAGTTATGTTGTCACTAATTCACACTGTAACTCCCCAGAACTGTAATACAGTCACTAACACTCAGTGAGACTCCACCAGTACAGTTATGTTGTCACTAATACACACTGAAACTCCCCAGCACTGTAATACAGTCACTAACACTCAGTATGACTCCCCCAGTACAGTTATGTTGTCACTAATACACACTGTAACTCCCCAGCACTGTAATACAGTCACTAACACACAGTGTTACTCCCCCAGTACAGTTATGTTGTCACTAATACACACTGTAACTCCCCAGCACTGTAATAGTGTCCCTAACACGCAGTATGACTCCACAAGCACTATAATACAGTCACTAACACGCAGTATGACTCCCCCAGTACAGTTATGTTGTAACTAATTCACACTGTAACTCCACAGCACTTTAATACAGTCACTAACACTCAGTATGACTCCCTCAGTACAGTTATGTTGTCACTAATTCACACTGTAACTCCCCAGCCCTGTAATACAGTCACTAACACACAGTATGACTCCCCCAGTACAGTTATATTGTCACTAATACACACTGTAACTCCCAGCACTGTAATACAGTCACTAACACTCAGTGTGACTCCCCCAGTACAGTTATGTTGTCACTAATACACACTAACTCCCCAGCACTGTAATACAGTCAATAACACTCAGTGTGACTCCCCTAGTACAGTTATGTTGTCACTAATACACACTGTAACTCCCCAGCACTGTAATACAGTCACTAACACTCGGTATGACTCCACCAGTACAGTTATGTTGTCACTAATACACACTGTAACTCCCCAGCACTGTAATACAGTCACTAACACACAGTATGACTCCACCAGCACTGTAATACAGTCACTAACGAGCAGTATGACTCCCCCAGTACAGTTATGTTGTCACTAATTCACACTGTAACTCCCCAGCACTTTAATACAGTCACTAACACTCAGTATGACTCCCCCAGTACAGTTATGTTGTCACTAATACACACTGTAACTCCCCAGCACTGTAATACAGTCACTAACACTTAGCATGACTCCCCCAGTACAGTTATGTTATCACTAATACACACTGTAACTCCCCAGCACTGTAATGGTCACTAACACGCAGTATGACTCCACCAGTACAGTTATGTTGTCACAAATACACAATTTAACTCTCCAGCACTGTAATACAGTCACTAACACTCAGTATGACTCCCGCAGCACTGTAATACAGTCATTAAAACGCAGTATGACTCCCCCAGCACTGTAATACAGTCACTAACACGCCGTATGACTCCCCCAGTACAGTTATGTTGTCACTAATTCACACTGTAACTCCCCAGCACTGTAATACAGTCACTAACACTCAGTATAACTCCCCCAGTACAGTTATGTTGTCACTAATATACACTGTAACTCCCCAGCACTGTAATACAGTCACTAACACTCAGTATGACTCCCTCAGTACAGTTATGTTGTCACTAATACACACTGTAACTCCCCAGCACTGTAATACAGTCACTAACACTTAGCATGACTCCCCCAGTACAGTTATGTTGTCACTAATACACACTGTAACTCCCCAGCACTGTAATACAGTCACTAACACTCAGTGTGACTCCCCCAGTACAGTTATGTTGTCACTAATACACACTAACTCCCCAGCACTGTAATACAGTCACTAATACTCAGTGTGACTACCCCAGTACAGTTATGTTGTCACTAATACACACTGTAACTACCCAGCACTGTAATACAGTCACTACCACGCAGTATGACTCCCCCAGTACAGTTATGTTGTCACTAATACACACTGTAACTCTCCAGCACTGTAATACAGTCACTAACACTCAGTATGACTCCCCAGTACAGTTATGTTGTCACTAATTCACACTGTAACTCCCCAGAACTGTAATTCAGTCGCTAACACTCAGTGAGACTCCACCAGTACAGTTATGTTGTCATTAATACACACAGTAACTCCCCAGCACTGTAATACAGTCACTAACACTCAGTATGACTCCCCCAGTACAGTTATGTTGTCCCTAATACACACTGTAACTCCCCAGCACTGTAATGGTCAATAACATGCAGTATGACTCTACCAGTACAGTTATGTTGTCACTAATACACATTGTAACTCCCCAGCACTGTAATACAGTCACTAACACTCAGTGTGATTCCCCCAGTACAATTATGTTGTGACTAATACACACTGTAACTCCCCAGCACTGTAATACAGTCACTAACACGCAGTATGACTAACCCAGTACAGTTATGTTGTCACTAATACACACTGTAACTCCCCAGCACTGTAATACAGTCACTAACACACAGTATGACTCCCCCAGTACAGTTATGTTGTCACTAATACACACTGTAACTCCCCAGCACTGTAATACAGTCACTAAAACTTAGTGTGACTCCCCCAGTACAGTTATGTTGTCACTAATACACACTGTAACTCCCCAGCACAGTAATACAGTCACTAATACTCAGTATGACTCCCCCAGTACAGTTATGTTGTCACTAATACACACTGTAACTCCCCAGCACTGTAATACAGTCACTAACACTCAGTGAGACTCCACCAGTACAGTTATGTTGTCACTAATACACACTGTAACTCCCCAGCACTGTAATACAGTCACTAACACACAGTATGACTCACCCAGTACAGTTATGTTGTCACTAATACACACTGTAACTCCCAAGCACTGTAATACAGTCATTAACACGCAGTATGACTCCCCCAGTACAGTTATGTTGTCACTAATACACACTGTAACTCCCCAGCACTGTAATACAGTCACTAACACACAGTATGACTCCACCAGTACAGTTATGTTGTCACTAATACACACTGTAACTCCCCAGCACTGTAATACAGTCACTAACACACAGTATGACTCCACCAGTACAGTTATGTTGTCACTAATACACACTGTAACTCCCCAGCACTGTAATACAGTCACTAACACTCAGTGTGACTCCCCCAGTACAGTTATGTTGTCACTAATACACACTGACTCCCCAGCACTGTAATACAGTCACTAACACTCAGTCTGACTCTCCCAGCACAGTTATGTTGTCACTAATACACACTGTAACTCCCCAGCACTGTAATACAGTCACTAACACGCATTATGACTCCCCCAGTACAGTTATGTTGTCACTAATACACACTGTAACTCCCCAGCACTGTAATACAGTCACTAACACACAGTATGACTCCACCAGTACAGTTATGTTGTCAGTAATACACACTAACTCCCCAGCACTGTAATACAGTCACTAACACTCAGTGTGAGTCCCCCAGAACAGTTATGTTGTCACTAATACACAATGTAACTCCGCAGCACTGTAATACAGTCACTAACACGCAGTATGACTCCCCCAGCACTGTAATACAGTCACTAACACGCAGTATGACTCCCTCAGTACAGTTATGTTGTCATTAATTCACACTGTAACTCCCCAGCACTGTAATACAGTCACTAACACTCAGTATGACTCCCCAGTACAGTTATGTTGTCACTAATTCACACTGTAACTCCCCAGAACTGTAATACAGTCACTAACACTCAGTGAGACTCCACCAGTACAGTTATGTTGTCACTAATACACACTGAAACTCCCCAGCACTGTAATACAGTCACTAACACTCAGTATGACTCCCCCAGTACAGTTATGTTGTCACTAATACACACTGTAACTCCCCAGCACTGTAATACAGTCACTAACACACAGTGTTACTCCCCCAGTACAGTTATGTTGTCACTAATACACACTGTAACTCCCCAGCACTGTAATAGTGTCCCTAACACGCAGTATGACTCCACAAGCACTATAATACAGTCACTAACACGCAGTATGACTCCCCCAGTACAGTTATGTTGTAACTAATTCACACTGTAACTCCACAGCACTTTAATACAGTCACTAACACTCAGTATGACTCCCTCAGTACAGTTATGTTGTCACTAATTCACACTATAACTCCCCAGCCCTGTAATACAGTCACTAACACACAGTATGACTCCCCCAGTACAGTTATATTGTCACTAATACACACTGTAACTCCCAGCACTGTAATACAGTCACTAACACTCAGTGTGACTCCCCCAGTACAGTTATGTTGTCACTAATACACACTAACTCCCCAGCACTGTAATACAGTCAATAACACTCAGTGTGACTCCCCTAGTACAGTTATGTTGTCACTAATACACACTGTAACTCCCCAGCACTGTAATACAGTCACTAACACTCGGTATGACTCCACCAGTACAGTTATGTTGTCA
This sequence comes from Bombina bombina, assembly GCF_027579735.1. Lineage (NCBI taxonomy): Eukaryota > Metazoa > Chordata > Amphibia > Anura > Bombinatoridae > Bombina > Bombina bombina. Next base: position 26,422 of record NW_026511314.1, on the reverse strand, counting down.
CTAATACACACTGTAACTCCCCAGCACTGTAATACAGTCACTAACACACAGTATGACTCCACCAGCACTGTAATACAGTCACTAACGAGCAGTATGACTCCCCCAGTACAGTTATGTTGTCACTAATTCACACTGTAACTCCCCAGCACTTTAATACAGTCACTAACACTCAGTATGACTCCCCCAGTACAGTTATGTTGTCACTAATACACACTGTAACTCCCCAGCACTGTAATACAGTCACTAACACTTAGCATGACTCCCCCAGTACAGTTATGTTATCACTAATACACACTGTAACTCCCCAGCACTGTAATGGTCACTAACACGCAGTATGACTCCACCAGTACAGTTATGTTGTCACAAATACACAATTTAACTCTCCAGCACTGTAATACAGTCACTAACACTCAGTATGACTCCCGCAGCACTGTAATACAGTCATTAAAACGCAGTATGACTCCCCCAGCACTGTAATACAGTCACTAACACGCCGTATGACTCCCCCAGTACAGTTATGTTGTCACTAATTCACACTGTAACTCCCCAGCACTGTAATACAGTCACTAACACTCAGTATAACTCCCCAGGTACAGTTATGTTGTCACTAATATACACTGTAACTCCCCAGCACTGTAATACAGTCACTAACACTCAGTATGACTCCCCCAGTACAGTTATGTTGTCACTAATACACACTGTAACTCCCCAGCACTGTAATACAGTCACTAACACTTAGCATGACTCCCCCAGTACAGTTATGTTGTCACTAATACACACTAACTCCCCAGCACTGTAATACAGTCACTAATACTCAGTGTGACTACCCCAGTACAGTTATGTTGTCACTAATACACACTGTAACTACCCAGCACTGTAATACAGTCACTACCACGCAGTATGACTCCCCCAGTACAGTTATGTTGTCACTAATACACACTGTAACTCTCCAGCACTGTAATACAGTCACTAACACTCAGTATGACTCCCCAGTACAGTTATGTTGTCACTAATTCACACTGTAACTCCCCAGAACTGTAATTCAGTCGCTAACACTCAGTGAGACTCCACCAGTACAGTTATGTTGTCACTAATACACACTGTAACTCCCCAGCACTGTAATACAGTCACTAACACACAGTATGACTCCACCAGCACTGTAATACAGTCACTAACGAGCAGTATGACTCCCCCAGTACAGTTATGTTGTCACTAATTCACACTGTAACTCCCCAGCACTTTAATACAGTCACTAACACTCAGTATGACTCCCCCAGTACAGTTATGTTGTCACTAATACACACTGTAACTCCCCAGCACTGTAATACAGTCACTAACACTTAGCATGACTCCCCCAGTACAGTTATGTTATCACTAATACACACTGTAACTCCCCAGCACTGTAATGGTCACTAACACGCAGTATGACTCCACCAGTACAGTTATGTTGTCACAAATACACAATTTAACTCTCCAGCACTGTAATACAGTCACTAACACTCAGTATGACTCCCGCAGCACTGTAATACAGTCATTAAAACGCAGTATGACTCCCCCAGCACTGTAATACAGTCACTAACACGCCGTATGACTCCCCCAGTACAGTTATGTTGTCACTAATTCACACTGTAACTCCCCAGCACTGTAATACAGTCACTAACACTCAGTATAACTCCCCAGGTACAGTTATGTTGTCACTAATATACACTGTAACTCCCCAGCACTGTAATACAGTCACTAACACTCAGTATGACTCCCCCAGTACAGTTATGTTGTCACTAATACACACTGTAACTCCCCAGCACTGTAATACAGTCACTAACACTTAGCATGACTCCCCCAGTACAGTTATGTTGTCACTAATACACACTAACTCCCCAGCACTGTAATACAGTCACTAATACTCAGTGTGACTACCCCAGTACAGTTATGTTGTCACTAATACACACTGTAACTACCCAGCACTGTAATACAGTCACTACCACGCAGTATGACTCCCCCAGTACAGTTATGTTGTCACTAATACACACTGTAACTCTCCAGCACTGTAATACAGTCACTAACACTCAGTATGACTCCCCAGTACAGTTATGTTGTCACTAATTCACACTGTAACTCCCCAGAACTGTAATTCAGTCGCTAACACTCAGTGAGACTCCACCAGTACAGTTATGTTGTCATTAATACACACAGTAACTCCCCAGCACTGTAATACAGTCACTAACACTCAGTATGACTCCCCCAGTACAGTTATGTTGTCCCTAATACACACTGTAACTCCCCAGCACTGTAATGGTCAATAACATGCAGTATGACTCTACCAGTACAGTTATGTTGTCACTAATACACAATGTAACTCCCCAGGACTGTAATACAGTCACTAACACTCAGTATGACTCCCCCAGCACTGTAATACAGTCACTAACACGCAGTATGACTCCCCCAGCACTGTAATACAGTCACTAACACACAGTATGACTCCCCCAGTACAGTTATGTTGTCACTAATTCACACTGTAACTCCCCAGCACTGTAATACAGTCACTAACACTCAGTATGACTCCCCCAGTACAGTTATGTTGTCACTAATACACACTAACTCCCCAGCACTGTAATACAGTCGCTAACACTCAGTGAGACTCCACCAGTACAGTTATGTTGTCACTAATATACACTGTAACTCCCCAGCACTGTAATACAGTCACTAACACTCAGTATGACTCCACCAGTACAATTATGTTGTCACTAATTCACACTGTAACTCCCCAGCACTGTAATACAGTCACTAACACTCAGTATGACTCCCCCAGTACAGTAATGTTGTCACTAATACACACTGTAACTCCCCAGCACTGTAATACAGTCACTAACACACAGTATGACTCCCCCAGTACAGTTATGTTGTCACTAATACACACTGTAACTCCCCAGCACTGTAATACAGTCACTAACACTCAGTATGACTCCCCCAGTACAGTTATGTTGTCACTAATTCACACTGTAACTCCCAAGCACTGTAATACAGTCACTAACACTCAGTATGACTCCCCCAGTACAGTTATGTTGTCACTAATATACACTGTAACTCCCTAGCACTGTAATACAGTCACTAACACTCAGTATGACTCCCCCAGTACAGTAATATTGTCACTAATACACACTGTAACCCCCCAGCACTGTAATACAGTCACTAACACACAGTATGACTCCCCCAGTACAGTTATGTTGTCACTAATTCACACTGTAACTCCCCAGCACTGTAAAGCAGTCACTAACACTTAGCATGACTCCCCCAGTACAGTTATGTTTTCACTAACACTGCATAACCTCCAGTACAGTAATACTGTCACTAACACTGTATAACTACCAGTACAGTAATACTGTCACTAAAACGGTATAACCCCAGTACAGTAATACTGTCACTAACCCTCTGTATAACCCCCAGAACAGTAATTCTGTCACTAACCCTCTGTATAACCCCCAGTACAGTAATACTGGTACTAACCCTCTGTATAACACCCACTACAGTAATACTGTCACTAACCCTCTGTATAACCCACAGTACAGTAATACTGTCACTAACCCTCTGTATAACTTCCAGTGCAGTAATACTGTCACTAACCCTCTGTATAACCCCCAGTACAGTAATACTGTCACTAACACTTTACAACCCCCAGTACAGTAATACTGTCACTAACACTGTATAACCCCCAGTAAAGTAATACTGTCACTAACATTGTATAACCCTCAGTACAGTAATACTGTCACTAACACTGTATAACCCCAGTACAGTAATACTGTCACTAACACTGCATATCCCCCAGTACAGTAATACTGTCACTAACAATGTATAACCCCCAGTACAGTAATACTGTCAATAACACTGTATAATCCAAGTACAGTAATACTGTCACTAACGCTGTATAACCCCCAGTACAGTAATACTGTCACTAACCCTCTGTATAACCCCCCAGTACAGTAATACTGTCACTAACACTGTATAACCCCCAGTACAGTAATACTGTCACTAACACTGTATAACCCCCAGTACAGTAATACTGTCACTAACACTGTATAACCCCCAGTACAGTAATACTGTCAATAACACAGTATAACCCCAGTACAGTAATACTGTCAATAACACTGTATAACCCCAGTACAGTAATACTGTCACTAACACTGTATAACCCCCAGTACAGTAATACTGTCACTAACACTGTATAACCCCCAGTACAGTAATACTGTCACTAACACTGTATAACCCCCAGTACAGTAATACTGTCACTAACACTGTATTACCCCCAGTACAGTTATACTGTCACTAACACTGTATAACCCCCAGTACAGTAATACTGTCACTAACACTGTATAACTCCCAGCAAAGTAATAAGTCTCTAACACTGTATAACCCCCAACAAAGGAATACAGTCACTAACACTGTATAACCCCCAGCACAGTAATACTGTCACTAACACTGTATAACCCCCAGTACAGTAATACTGTCACTAACACTGTATAACCCCCAGTACAGTAATTCTGTCACTAACACTGTATAACCCCCAGCACAGTAATACTGTCACTAACACTGTATAACCCCAGCACAGTAATACTATCACTAACCCTCTGTATAACCCCCCAATATAGTAATACTGTCACTAACACTGTATAACCCCCAGTACAGTAATATTGTCACCAACACTGTATAACCCCCAGTACAGTAATGCTGTCACTAACACTGTATAACCCCTAGTACAGTAATACTGTCACTAACACTGTATAAGCCCCAGTACAGTAATACTGTCACTAACACTGTATAACCCCCAGTAAAGTAATACTGTCACTAACACTGTATAACCCCCAGTACAGTAATTCTGTCACTAACACTGTATAACCCCCAGTACATTAATACAGTCACTAACACTGTATAACCACCAGTACAGTAATTCTGTCACTAACACTGTATAACCCCCAGTACAGTAATACTGTCACCAACACTGTATAACTCCCAGTACAGTAATACTGTCACTAACCCTCTGTATAACTGTATTACCCCCAATACAGTAATACTGTCACTAACACTGCATAACCCCCAGTACAGTAATACTGTCACTAACACTGTATAACTCCCAGTACAGTAATACTGTCACTAACCCTCTGTATAACTGTATTACCCCCAATACAGTAATACTGTCACTAACACTGTATAACTCCCAGTACAGTAATACTGTCTCTAACCCTCTGTATAACCGCAGTACAGTAATACGGTCACTAACCCTCTGTATAACCCCCCAGTACAGTAATACTGTCACTAATACTGTATAACCCCCAGTACAGTAATACTGTCACTAACACTGTATAACTCCCAGTACAGTAATACTGTCACTAACCCTCTGTATAACCGCAGTACAGTAATACTGTCACTAACACTGTATAACCCCCAGTACAGTAATACTGTCACTAACACTGTATAACCCCAGTACAGTAATACTGTCACTAACACTGTATAACCCCCCCTACAGTAATACTGTCACTAAAACTGTATAACCCCCAGTACAGTAATACTGTCACTAAAACTGTATAACCCCCAGTACAGTAATTCTGTCACTAACACTGTATAACCCCCAGTACAGTAATACTGTCACTAACACTGTATAACCCCCAGTACAGAAATACTGTCACTAACACTGTATAACCCCCAGTACAGTAATTCTGTCACTAACACTGTATAACCCCCAGTACAGTTATATTGTCACTAACACTGTATAACCCCCAGTACAGTAATACTGTCACTAACACTGTATAACCCCCAGTACAGTAATACTGTCACTAACACTGTATAACCACCAGAACAGTAATACTGTCACTAACCCTCTGTATAACCCCCAGTACAGTAATACTGTCACTAACACTGTATAACCCCCAGTACAGTAATACTGTCACTAACACTGTATAACCCCCAGTACAACCCCCAACACAGTAATACTGTCACTAACACTGTATAACCCCAGCACAGTAATACTATCACTAACCCTCTGTATAACCCCCCAATATAGTAATACTGTCACTGACACTGTATAACCCCCAGTACAGTAATATTGTCACCAACACTGTATAACTCCCAGTACAGTAATACTGTCACTAACACTGTATAACCCCTAGTACAGTAATACTGTCACTAACACTGTATAAGCCCCAGTACAGTAATACTGTCACTAACACTGTATAACCCCCAGTAAAGTTATACTGTCACTAACACTGTATAACCCCCAGTACAGTAATTCTGTCACTAACACTGTATAACCCCCAGTACATTAATACAGTCACTAACACTGTATAACCACCAGTACAGTAATTCTGTCACTAACACTGTATAACCCCCAGTACAGTAATACTGTCACTAACACTGTATAACCCCCAGTACAGTAATACTGTCACTAACCCTCTGTATAACTGTATTACCCCCAATACAGTAATACTGTCACTAACACTGCATAACCCCCAGTACAGTAATACTGTCACCAACACTGTATAACTCCCAGTACAGTAATACTGTCACTAACCCTCTGTATAACTGTATTACCCCCAATACAGTAATACTGTCACTAACACTGCATAACCCCCAGTACAGTAATACTGTCACTAACACTGTATAACTCCCAGTACAGTAATACTGTCACTAACATTGTATAACCTCCAGTACAGTAATACTGTCAATAACACTGTATAACTGCCAGTACAGTAATGCTGTCACTAAAACTCTGTATAACCCCCAGTACTGTAATACGGTCACTAACCCTCTGTATAACCCCCCAGTACAGTAATACTGTCACTAACACTGTATAACCCCCAGTACAGTAATACTGTCACTAACACTGTATAACTCCCAGTACAGTAATACTGTCACTAACACTGTATAACTCCCAGTACAGTAATACTGTCACTAACCCTCTGTATAACCGCAGTACAGCAATACTGTCACTAACACTGTATAACCCCCAGTACAGTAATACTGTCACTAACACTGTATAACCCCAGAACAGTAATACTGTCACTAACACTGTATAATCCCCAGTACAGTAATTCTGTCACTAACACTGTATAACCCCCAGTACAGTAATACTGTCACTAAAACTGTATAACCCCCAGTACAGTAATACTGTCACTAAAACTGTATAACCCCCAGTACAGTAATTCTGTCACTAACACTGTATAACCCCCAGTACAGTAATACTGTCACTAACACTGTATAACACCCAGTACAGAAATACTGTCACTAACACTGTATAACCCCCAGTACAGTAATTCTGTCACTAACACTGTATAACCCCCAGTACAGTTATATTGTCACTAACACTGTATAACCTTTAGTACAGTAATACTGTCACTAACACTGTATAACCCCCAGTACAGTAATACTGTCACTAACACTGTATAACCACCAGAACAGTAATACTGTCACTAACCCTCTGTATAACCCCCAGTACAGTAATACTGTCACTAACACTGTATAACCCCCAGTACAGTAATACTGTCACTAACACTGTATAACCCCCAGTACAACCCCCAGTACAGTAATACTGTCACTAACACTGTATAACCCCCAGTACAGTAATACTGTCACTAACACTGTATAACCCCCAGTACAGTAATACTGTCACTAACACTGTATAACCCCCAGTGCAGTAATACTGTCACTAACACTGTATAACCCCCAGTACAGTAATACTGTCACTAACACTGTATAACCCCCAGTACAGAAATACTGTCACTAACACTGTATAACCCCCAGTACAGTAATTCTGTCACTAACACTGTATAACCCCCAGTACAGTAATACTGTCACTAACACTGTATAACCCCAGTACAGTAATACTGTCACTAACACTGTATAACCCCCAGTACAGTAATACTGTCACTAACACTGTATAACCCCCAGTACAGTAATTCTGTCACTAACACTGTATAACCCCCAGTACAGTAATACTGTCACTAACACTGTATAACCCCCAGTACAGTAATACTGTCACTAACACTGTATAACCCCCAGTACAGTAATACTGTCTCTAACCCTCTGTATAACCCCCAGTACAGTAATACTGTCACTAACCCTCTGTATAACCCCCAGTACAGTAATACTGTCACTAACACTGTATAACCCCCAGTACAGTAATACTGTCACTAACACTGTATAACCCCCAGTACAGTAATTCTGTCACTAACACTGTATAACCCCCAGTACAGTAATACTGTCACTAACACTGTATAACCCCCAGTACAGTAATACTGTCACTAACACTGTATAACCCCCAGTACAGTAATACTGTCTCTAACCCTCTGTATAACCCCCAGTACAGTAATACTATCACTAACCCTCTGTATAACCCCCCAATATAGTAATACTGTCACTGACACTGTATAACCCCCAGTACAGTAATATTGTCACCAACACTGTATAACCCCCAGTACAGTAATGCTGTCACTAACACTGTATAACCCCTAGTACAGTAATACTGTCACTAACACTGTATAAGCCCCAGTACAGTAATACTGTCACTAACACTGTATAACCCCCAGTAAAGTAATACTGTCACTAACACTGTATAACCCCCAGTACAGTAATTCTGTCACTAACACTGTATAACCCCCAGTACATTAATACAGTCACTAACACTGTATAACCACCAGTACAGTAATTCTGTCACTAACACTGTATAACCCCCAGTACAGTAATACTGTCACCAACACTGTATAACTCCCAGTACAGTAATACTGTCACTAACCCTCTGTATAACTGTATTACCCCCAATACAGTAATACTGTCACTAACACTGCATAACCCCCAGTACAGTAATACTGTCACTAACACTGTATAACTCCCAGTACAGTAATACTGTCACTAACCCTCTGTATAACTGTATTACCCCCAATACAGTAATACTGTCACTAACACTGTATAACTCCCAGTACAGTAATACTGTCTCTAACCCTCTGTGTAACCGCAGTACAGTAATACGGTCACTAACCCTCTGTATAACCCCCCAGTACAGTAATACTGTCACTAATACTGTATAACCCCCAGTACAGTAATACTGTCACTAACACTGTATAACTCCCAGTACAGTAATACTGTCACTAACCCTCTGTATAACCGCAGTACAGTAATACTGTCACTAACACTGTATAACCCCCAGTACAGTAATACTGTCACTAACACTGTATAACCCCAGTACAGTAATACTGTCACTAACACTGTATAACCCCCAGTACAGTAATACTGTCACTAAAACTGTATAACCCCCAGTACAGTAATACTGTCACTAAAACTGTATAACCCCCAGTACAGTAATTCTGTCACTAACACTGTATAACCCCCAGTACAGTAATACTGTCACTAACACTGTATAACCCCCAGTACAGAAATACTGTCACTAACACTGTATAACCCCCAGTACAGTAATTCTGTCACTAACACTGTATAACCCCCAGTACAGTTATATTGTCACTAACACTGTATAACCCCCAGTACAGTAATACTGTCACTAACACTGTATAACCCCCAGTACAGTAATACTGTCACTAACACTGTATAACCACCAGAACAGTAATACTGTCACTAACCCTCTGTATAACCCCCAGTACAGTAATACTGTCACTAACACTGTATAACCCCCAGTACAGTAATACTGTCACTAACACTGTATAACCCCCAGTACAACCCCCAACACAGTAATACTGTCACTAACACTGTATAACCCCAGCACAGTAATACTATCACTAACCCTCTGTATAACCCCCCAATATAGTAATACTGTCACTGACACTGTATAACTCCCAGTACAGTAATATTGTCACCAACACTGTATAACCCCCAGTACAGTAATACTGTCACTAACACTGTATAACCCCTAGTACAGTAATACTGTCACTAACACTGTATAAGCCCCAGTACAGTAATACTGTCACTAACACTGTATAACCCCCAGTAAAGTTATACTGTCACTAACACTGTATAACCCCCAGTACAGTAATTCTGTCACTAACACTGTATAACCCCCAGTACATTAATACAGTCACTAACACTGTATAACCACCAGTACAGTAATTCTGTCTCTAACACTGTATAACCCCCAGTACAGTAATACTGTCACTAACACTGTATAACCCCCAGTACAGTAATACTGTCACTAACCCTCTGTATAACTGTATTACCCCAATACAGTAATACTGTCACTAACACTGCATAACCCCCAGTACAGTAATACTGTCACCAACACTGTATAACTCCCAGTACAGTAATACTGTCACTAACCCTCTGTATAACTGTATTACCCCCAATACAGTAATCCTGTCACTAAAACTGCATAACCCCCAGTACAGTAATACTGTCACTAACACTGTATAACTCCCAGTACAGTAATACTGTCACTAACATTGTATAACCTCCAGTACAGTAATACTGTCAATAACACTGTATAACTGCCAGTACAGTAATGCTGTCACTAAAACTCTGTATAACCCCCAGTACTGTAATACGGTCACTAACCCTCTGTATAACCCCCCAGTACAGTAATACTGTCACTAACACTGTATAACCCCCAGTACAGTAATACTGTCACTAACACTGTATAACTCCCAGTACAGTAATACTGTCACTAACACTGTATAACTCCCAGTACAGTAATACTGTCACTAACCCTCTGTATAACCACAGTACAGTAATACTGTCACTAACACTGTATAACCCCCAGTACAGTAATACTCTCACTAACACTGTATAACCCCAGAACAGTAATACTGTCACTAACACTGTATAATCCCCAGTACAGTAATTCTGTCACTAACACTGTATAACCCCCAGTACAGTAATACTGTCACTAAAACTGTATAACCCCCAGTACAGTAATACTGTCACTAAAACTGTATAACCCCCAGTACAGTAATTCTGTCACTAACACTGTATAACCCCCAGTACAGTAATACTGTCACTAACACTGTATAACACCCAGTACAGAAATACTGTCACTAACACTGTATAACCCCCAGTACAGTAATTCTGTCACTAACACTGTATAACCCCCAGTACAGTTATATTGTCACTAACACTGTATAACCTTTAGTACAGTAATACTGTCACTAACACTGTATAACCCCCAGTACAGTAATACTGTCACTAACACTGTATAACCACCAGAACAGTAATACTGTCACTAACCCTCTGTATAACCCCCAGTACAGTAATACTGTCACTAACACTGTATAACCCCCAGTACAGTAATACTGTCACTAACACTGTATAACCCCCAGTACAACCCCCAGTACAGTAATACTGTCACTAACACTGTATAACCCCCAGTACAGTAATACTGTCACTAACACTGTATAACCCCCAGTACAGTAATACTGTCACTAACACTGTATAACCCCCAGTGCAGTAATACTGTCACTAACACTGTATAACCCCCAGTACAGTAATACTGTCACTAACACTGTATAACCCCCAGTACAGAAATACTGTCACTAACACTGTATAACCCCCAGTACAGTAATTCTGTCACTAACACTGTATAACCCCCAGTACAGTAATACTGTCACTAACACTGTATAACCCCAGTACAGTAATACTGTCACTAACACTGTATAACCCCCAGTACAGTAATACTGTCACTAACACTGTATAACCCCCAGTACAGTAATTCTGTCACTAACACTGTATAACCCCCAGTACAGTAATACTGTCACTAACACTGTATAACCCCCAGTACAGTAATACTGTCACTAACACTGTATAACCCCCAGTACAGTAATACTGTCTCTAACCCTCTGTATAACCCCCAGTACAGTAATACTGTCACTAACCCTCTGTATAACCCCCAGTACAGTAATACTGTCACTAACACTGTATAACCCCCAGTACAGTAATACTGTCACTAACACTGTATAACCCCCAGTACAGTAATACTGTCACTAACACTGTATAACCCCCAGTACAGTAATACTGTCACTAACACTGTATAACCCCCAGTACAGTAATACTGTCACTAACACTGTATAACCCCCAGTACAGTAATACTGTCTCTAACCCTCTGTATAACCCTTAGTACAGTAATACTGTCACTAACCCTCTGTATAACCCCCAGTACAGTAATACTGTCACTAACACTGTATAACCCCCAGTACAGTAATACTGTCACTAACCCTCTGTATAACCCCCAGTACAGTAATACTGTCACTAACACTGTATAACCCCCAGTACAGTAATACTGTCACTAACACTGTATAACCCCCAGTACAGTAACTGTCACTAACACTGTATAACCCCCAGTACAGTAATACTGTCACTAACCCTCTGTATAACCCCCAGTACAGTAATACTGTCACTAACACTGTATAACCCTCTGTATAACCCCCAGTACAGTAATACTGTCACTAACACTGTATAACCCCCAGTACAGTAATACTGTCACTAACACTGTATAACCCCCAGTACAGTAACTGTCACTAACACTGTATAACCCCCAGTACAGTAATACTGTCACTAACCCTCTGTATAACCCCCAGTACAGTAATACCGTCACTAACACTGTATAACCCCCAGTACAGTAATACCGTCACTAACACTGTATAACCCCCAGTACAGTAATACTGTCTCTAACCCTCTGTATAACCCCCAGTACAGTAATACTATCACTAACACTGTATAACCCCCAGTACAGTAACTGTCACTAACACTGTATAACCCCCAGTACAGTAATACTGTCACTAACACTGTATAACCCCCAGTACAGTAATACTGTCACTAACCCTCTGTATAACCCCCAGTACAGTAATACTGTCACTAACACTGTATAACTCCCAGTGCAGTAAAACTGTCACTAACCCTCTGTATAACCCCCAGTACAGTAATACTGTCACTAACACTGTATAACCCCCAGTACAGTAATACTGTCACTAACACAGTATAACCCCCAGTGCAGTAAAACTGTCACTAACCCTCTGTATAACCCCCAGTACAGTAATACCGTCACACTGTATAACCCCCAGTACAGTAATACTGTCACTAACCCTCTGTATAACCCCCAGTACAGTAATACCGTCACACTGTATAACCCCCAGTACAGTAATACTGTCACTAACACTGTATAATCCCCAGTACAGTAATACTGTCACTAGCCCTCTGTATAACCCCCAGTACAGTAATAGTGTCACTAACACTGTATAACCCCCAGTACAGTAATACTGTCACTAACACTGTATAACCCCCAGTACAGTAATACTGTCACTAACACTGTATAACCCCCAGTACAGTAACTGTCACTAACACTGTATAACCCCCAGTACAGTAATACTGTCACTAACCCTCTGTATAACCCCCAGTACAGTAATACCGTCACTAACACTGTATAACCCCCAGTACAGTAATACTGTCACTAACACTGTATAACCCCCAGTACAGTAACTGTCACTAACACTGTATAACCCCCAGTACAGTAATACTGTCACTAACCCTCTGTATAACCCCCAGTACAGTAATACCGTCACTAACACTGTATAACCCCCAGTACAGTAATACCGTCACTAACACTGTATAACCCCCAGTACAGTAATACTGTCTCTAACCCTCTGTATAACCCCCAGTACAGTAATACTGTCACTAACACTGTATAACCCCCAGTACAGTAACTGTCACTAACACTGTATAACCCCCAGTACAGTAATACTGTCACTAACACTGTATAACCCCAGTACAGTAATACTGTCACTAACACTGTATAACCCCCAGTACAGTAATACTGTCACTAACCCTCTGTATAACCCCCAGTACAGTAATACTGTCACTAACCCTCTGTATAACCCCCAGTACAGTAATACTGTCACTAACCCTCTGTATAACCCCCAGTACAGTAATACTGTCACTAACACTGTATAACTCCCAGTGCAGTAAAACTGTCACTAACCCTCTGTATAACCCCCAGTACAGTAATACTGTCACTAACACTGTATAACCCCCAGTACAGTAATACTGTCACTAACACAGTATAACCCCCAGTGCAGTAAAACTGTCACTAACCCTCTGTATAACCCCCAGTACAGTAATACCGTCACACTGTATAACCCCCAGTACAGTAATACTGTCACTAACCCTCTGTATAACCCCCAGTACAGTAATACCGTCACACTGTATAACCCCCAGTACAGTAATACTGTCACTAACCCTCTGTATAACACCCAGTACAGTAATACTGTCACTAACACTGTATAACCCCCAGTACAGTAACTGTCACTAACACTGTATAACCCCCAGTACAGTAATACTGTCACTAACACTGTATAATCCCCAGTACAGTAATACTGTCACTAACCCTCTGTATAACCCCCAGTACAGTAATAGTGTCACTAACACTGTATAACCCCCAGTACAGTAATACTGTCACTAACACTGTATAACCCCCAGTACAGTAATACTGTCACTAACACTGTATAACCCCCAGTACAGTAATACTGTCACTAACACAGTATAACCCCCAGTGCAGTAAAACTGTCACTAACCCTCTGTATAACCCCCAGTACAGTAATACCGTCACACTGTATAACCCCCAGTACAGTAATACTGTCACTAACCCTCTGTATAACCCCCAGTACAGTAATACCGTCACACTGTATAACCCCCAGTACAGTAATACTGTCACTAACACTGTATAATCCCCAGTACAGTAATACTGTCACTAACCCTCTGTATAACCCCAAGTACAGTAATACTGTCACTAACACTGTATAACCCCCAGTACAGTAACTGTCACTAACACTGTATAACCCCCAGTACAGTAATACTGTCACTAACCCTCTGTATAACCCCCAGTACAGTAATACCGTCACTAACACTGTATAACCCCCAGTACAGTAATACCGTCACTAACACTGTATAACCCCCAGTACAGTAATACTGTCTCTAACCCTCTGTATAACCCCCAGTACAGTAATACTATCACTAACACTGTATAACCCCCAGTACAGTAACTGTCACTAACACTGTATAACCCCCAGTACAGTAATACTGTCACTAACACTGTATAACCCCCAGTACAGTAATACTGTCACTAACCCTCTGTATAACCCCCAGTACAGTAATACTGTCACTAACACTGTATAACTCCCAGTGCAGTAAAACTGTCACTAACCCTCTGTATAACCCCCAGTACAGTAATACTGTCACTAACACTGTATAACCCCCAGTACAGTAATACTGTCACTAACACAGTATAACCCCCAGTGCAGTAAAACTGTCACTAACCCTCTGTATAACCCCCAGTACAGTAATACCGTCACACTGTATAACCCCCAGTACAGTAATACTGTCACTAACCCTCTGTATAACCCCCAGTACAGTAATACCGTCACACTGTATAACCCCCAGTACAGTAATACTGTCACTAACACTGTATAATCCCCAGTACAGTAATACTGTCACTAACCCTCTGTATAACCCCCAGTACAGTAATAGTGTCACTAACACTGTATAACCCCCAGTACAGTAATACTGTCACTAACACTGTATAACCCCCAGTACAGTAATACTGTCACTAACACTGTATAACCCCCAGTACAGTAACTGTCACTAACACTGTATAACCCCCAGTACAGTAATACTGTCACTAACCCTCTGTATAACCCCCAGTACAGTAATACCGTCACTAACACTGTATAACCCCCAGTACAGTAATACTGTCACTAACACTGTATAACCCTCTGTATAACCCCCAGTACAGTAATACTGTCACTAACACTGTATAACCCCCAGTACAGTAATACTGTCACTAACACTGTATAACCCCCAGTACAGTAACTGTCACTAACACTGTATAACCCCCAGTACAGTAATACTGTCACTAACCCTCTGTATAACCCCCAGTACAGTAATACCGTCACTAACACTGTATAACCCCCAGTACAGTAATACCGTCACTAACACTGTATAACCCCCAGTACAGTAATACTGTCTCTAACCCTCTGTATAACCCCCAGTACAGTAATACTGTCACTAACACTGTATAACCCCCAGTACAGTAACTGTCACTAACACTGTATAACCCCCAGTACAGTAATACTGTCACTAACACTGTATAACCCCAGTACAGTAATACTGTCACTAACACTGTATAACCCCCAGTACAGTAATACTGTCACTAACCCTCTGTATAACCCCCAGTACAGTAATACTGTCACTAACACTGTATAACTCCCAGTGCAGTAAAACTGTCACTAACCCTCTGTATAACCCCCAGTACAGTAATACTGTCACTAACACTGTATAACCCCCAGTACAGTAATACTGTCACTAACACTGTATAACCCCCAGTACAGTAATACTGTCACTAACACAGTATAACCCCCAGTGCAGTAAAACTGTCATTAACAACACAAATAAAACAAGATTTGGTAGAGAAGAAAAAACAAGAAAGGTACCCCACAAGAGAAAACAAAAACAAAAACAAAAGCAATCGGAAGTATGTCTAAACACAGTAATTAATATATCTAGTTATAGTCTGAGTAAGACTGAAAGTAAGGTCCTGAGTTATGGACTTAATTTTTGTCCATCTAGGGATTTTGTCCTCTTTCAGACTATTTTAGATACTAATAAATTTGTTAGATCGCTTACACTAAAGAAACATTTTCTTAAAGAAAATAAAGAAAATAATGTTACAAGATCTAATGAGAATGATATTACAATAAGTGACAGGATAAATAATTTAACTTTTCAGGACCTTTGCGCATGCAATGATCTAGAACAGTTAATATCTGAAGGGAATTTACCCTCAATCGAAGAGGAAAGTAAAGATAAGCATGTGGGTTTTAAATGTAAATCCAGATTTTATCCTTTACAGTCCAGAGGTAAACCCCTCGAACTATTTTAGAAGAGAGTTGTGGAGGATCTGACTACTTTATATCAGCAAAAAACAGGGAAAGCGAATAAGATAAACAATTTGACAAAAAAAGAAAGAGAGGCATTGGTAGCCCTAGAGAAAAATGAAAGTATCGTGATAAAACGGGCTGATAAAGGCAGCAGCATAGTGGTCTGTGACAAAACCTGGTATATAGCTGAGGCACACAGACAGTTGGATGATACCAATGTCTATGAAAAAGTTAGTCACAATCCACGAATAGAGTTTCAGAGACGTCTATTTAAGATCTTGAGTGAAGGTAGAAGACATGGGTTTATAGATCAATCCACATTTGAATATTTATATGTTGAACATCCAAGGACTGCTGCGTTTTATCATCTACCAAAGACTCATAAAGGGCTTGAGAATGTCAAGGGGAGACCCATTGTGTCGGGCAATGGCTCCTTGCTTGAACATTTGTCCGAATGGGTCGATGACATACTGCAGCCATATGTCCTTAAATTAAACAGTTATGTAAAAGATACTACCCACATACTCAATATCTTTAAGAACTTCACTTGGAAGGATAACTATAGTTGGCTCACAGTAGATGCCACATCGTTATATTCCTCAATACCACACTCTGTAGGCTTATTAGCAATAGAGTTTTATTTAGACAAAGATGGTAATCTAAATGCAGACTTTAAAAACTATGTACTTAAAATTATTAGGTTTCTGTTAGAACATAATAGTTTTGTGTTTGGAAATGATCATTATATACAAAAACAAGGGACGGCGATGGGGGCGAAATTTGCGCCCTCATACGCAAATCTCGTGATGGGTTGGTTTGAAGAAACCTACATTTATGGTGATACAAATCCCTACCGTGAACATATAATTCAATATAATAGGTTTATTGATGACCTTATAATAGTTTGGAAGACATATGAAACATCAGCTGATAAATTTGTTCAACATCTAAATAATAATAAAATGGGATTAAACTTCACCAAAGAATGGAATAAAATAGAGATAAATTTCTTAGACATTACACTATATGGGAATTCTATATCCAACTCTGTAAACACAGCGCTTTACCGTAAACCCATAGCAGGTAATGCACTGCTTTATGCTACCAGTGGACATCCAAAACATGTCTTTAAAGGCATTATTAAAGGACAGATGATGAGAGTTAAACGTAATTGTTCACTTAATAATGATTACATTAAAGAAAGTGAAGAATTAGCACATAGGCTAATAGCCAGAGGTTACTCTAAAACTGAGGTTATATAAAAATTAAAAAAGAAGTTGATAGATACAACAGAGAGGATTTACTATCCCCTAAAAGGAAGGACAAAACAGATAATAGACCTACATTCGTCACCAAGTATTCGAATCAATACAATGATATATGTAATATTGTAAAGAAATATCTCCCTATCTTGTATGGGGATGAAATATTGAAAGAAGTAATTGGTGACGGATGTAAATTTGTCTATAAGAAAAATGATACACTTGCTAATTCACTCTCACCTAGCGTGCTAAAGAATACACAGATACAAACCAATGAAAGCTCATGGCTACGATGTAATGGCAGCTATAGATGTGGCAGCACTCGCTGTAAAGCCTGCGACTACCATAATGTTACTAGCACATTCAAATCATATACAACAGGAGAAACCTTTCAGATACATGGTTGTCATAATTGTAGCTCAAATTTTGTGATATACTTGGTAGAATGTAATTTATGCAAGGGTCAGTACGTAGGACTCACTACACGGGATATAAGGACACGTATCAGAGAACATCTGGGAGATATAAGAAACAAAATTCCCTGTTCTGAGCTAAGTCGTCATTTTATTGAGGTCCATAACCAGTCAGTTCATTCATTTAGTTGGAATATAATAGAAGCAATTAAAACTCCACCTAGAGGAGGAGATAGGTCACAAACATTAGGTAGACAGGAAGTCTATTGGATCTTTAGACTAAAAACCCAGATTCCTAACGGTTTTAATTCAGAATTCGATCTAGTAAATTTTTGGGAATAGTTATTTAAACTACAAAACAAAAAGTTTCATGATATGTGTATATTCATCTAGACCTATAATAATTACTGGTATATACAAAAAAAAAAAAAAAATTTTGTTTGAATAAGAAAGTTCACTATAAGTGTCCAGTCTGTATGTCCACATATCTGCATATGCTATATGGTACCCGATGTTGTAGATCACTACCCATGTTCTGTTTTGTTTATAACCTCCAATATTCATTTAAGTTCATTTAAGTGTATTTTCAGTAATAAGAATATCTATAAGTTAAATTTTGTTACAATACAATATTCAACAGATCATTTATATATATAACATACTAAAGTTTATTAGTTGATTATATATTCTCATAGAATGTAAATGTTGTTAATAATATGAGAGTTAAGGATAACTGTATATATTTATATGTAACATATTACTAGACACTTATATGGAGTTAATTAATTGATTAAGATAAAGAGAGATTGTATCTCAGATAAGGTGAACAGTCTACCATGGAGAGCAGCTTTCCATATTGCTAGATAGGGTTAAGTATTCAGCTGAATTGGGTTCACATGTAATTCAACACCTATTTAAGCCTCTGTAAAACATACATTAGACATGGTCTATGATTACGGCAAGAGCTAGCCGAAACGCGTTAGACCTTTCTAGGTTTTTACAAACATTTTTTCATGTTTTAATCCGATACAAATAAAGTTCTGTTTTTATTTATCCACAACTGGGACTTTGCTACATTTTTTCTTGATACTTTCTTTGAGAGTAGAGGAACTCTCTTCATTAAGTCCCAGCGTATATCGGCATACAGAGGAGCATTGGCCTAGTTCAAGGCACGGATTGGATACAGACCGGTGAGAATGTGAAGGAGGTTCTGACGTCACATCCGATCGGTAAGTCCCGCACACGCTTGCAGTGGAACCGGAGTTGGAGAGAGAGTGATGGTCGTGCTTCACAGCGTGACTACCCTTTCGTCTACACAGAGGTGAGCCTAGCCGAGAGAAGTGGAAGACTTCCGCCTTCACGGAAAGGTAAAGAAGGGCTAAGGTGAATGCGAGTGTGCGGGTGAAGTATGTGATAAGACCGCCGTGTCAAGTGTTTGTTACAAATTGCTACATTGCATTAATCTCACCTGTGCATTGATATATGTATCCTTATATGTATCCTGGTATACACCATTCCGATGCTTACAAAGTACTTTATCCACTGGGCAGCGTTATACAAACTTTGTCATAATTTTTAAAACTGTCACTAACCCTCTGTATAACCCCCAGTACAGTAATACCGTCACACTGTATAACCCCCAGTACAGTAATACTGTCACTAACCCTCTGTATAACCCCCAGTACAGTAATACCGTCACACTGTATAACCCCCAGTACAGTAATACTGTCACTAACCCTCTGTATAACACCCAGTACAGTAATACTGTCACTAACACTGTATAACCCCCAGTACAGTAACTGTCACTAACACTGTATAACCCCCAGTACAGTAATACTGTCACTAACACTGTATAATCCCCAGTACAGTAATACTGTCACTAACCCTCTGTATAACCCCCAGTACAGTAATAGTGTCACTAACACTGTATAACCCCCAGTACAGTAATACTGTCACTAACACTGTATAACCCCCAGTACAGTAATACTGTCACTAACACTGTATAACCCCCAGTACAGTAATACTGTCACTAACACAGTATAACCCCCAGTGCAGTAAAACTGTCACTAACCCTCTGTATAACCCCCAGTACAGTAATACCGTCACACTGTATAACCCCCAGTACAGTAATACTGTCACTAACCCTCTGTATAACCCCCAGTACAGTAATACCGTCACACTGTATAACCCCCAGTACAGTAATACTGTCACTAACACTGTATAATCCCCAGTACAGTAATACTGTCACTAACCCTCTGTATAACCCCAAGTACAGTAATACTGTCACTAACACTGTATAACCCCCAGTACAGTAATACTGTCACTAACACTGTATAACCCCCAGTACAGTAATACTGTCACTAACAATGTATAACCCCCAGCACAGTAATACCGTCACACTGTATAACCCCCAGTACAGTAATACTGTCACTAACACTGTATAATCCCCAGTACAGTAATACTGTCACTAACCCTCTGTATAACCCCCAGTACAGTAATACTGTCACTAACACTGTATAACCCCCAGTACAGTAATAGTGTCACTAACACTGTATAACCCCCAGTACAGTAATACTGTCACTAACCCTCTGTATAACCCCCAGTACAGTAATACTGTCACTAACACTGTATAACCCCCAGTACAGTAATACTGTCACTAACACTGTATAACCCCCCAGTACAGTAATACTGTCACTAATCCTCTGTATAACCCCCAGTACAGTAATACTGTCAATAACACTGTATAACCCCCAGTACAGTAATACTGTCACTAACCCTCTGTATAACCCCCAGTACAGTAATACTGTCACTAACCCTCTGTATAACCCCCAGTACAGTAATACTGTCACTAACACTGTATAACCCCCAGTACAGTAATACTGTCACTAACCGTCTGTATAACCCCCAGTACAGTAATACTGTCACTAACCCTCTGTATAACCCCCAGTACAGTAATACTGTCACTAACACTTTATAACCCCCAGTACAGTAATACTGTCACTAACACTGTATAACCCCCAGTACAGTAATACTGTCACTAACACTGTATAACCCCCAGTGCAGTAATACTGTCACTAACACTGTATAACCCCCAGTACAGTAATACTATCACTAACACTGTATAACCCCCAGTACAGTAATACTGTCAATAACACTGTATAACCCCAGTACAGTAATTCTGTCACTAACACTGTATAACCCCCAGTACAGTAATACTGTCACTAACCCTCTGTATAACCCCCAGTACAGTAATACTGTCACTAACCCTCTGTATAACCCCCAGTACAGTAATACTGTCACTAACACTGTATAACCCTGAGTACAGTAATACTGTCACTAACCCTCTGTATAACCCCCAGTACAGTAATACTGTCACTAACCCTCTGTATAACCCCCAGTACAGTAATACTGTCACTAACCCTCTGTATAACCCCCAGTACAGTAATACTGTCACTAACACTGTATAACCCCCAGTACAGTAATACTGTCACTAACCCTCTGTATAACCCCCAGTACAGTAATACTGTCACTAACCCTCTGTATAACCCCCAGTACAGTAATACTGTCACTAACCCTCTGTATAACCCCAAGTACAGTAATACTGTCACTAACACTGTATAACCTCAGTACAGTAATACTGTCACTAACACTGTATAACCCCCAGTGCAGTAATACTGTCACTAACACTGTATAACCCCCAGCACAGTAATACTATCACTAACACTGTATAACCCCCAGTACAGTAATACTGTCAATAACACTGTATAACCCCAGTACAGTAATTCTGTCACTAACACTGTATAACCCCCAGTACAGTAATACTGTCACTAACCCTCTGTATAACCCCCAGTACAGTAATACTGTCACTAACCCTCTGTATAACCCCCAGTACAGTAATACTGTCACTAACACTGTATAACCCTGAGTACAGTAATACTGTCACTAACCCTCTGTATAACCCCCAGTACAGTAATACTGTCACTAACCCTCTGTATAACCCCCAGTACAGTAATACTGTCACTAACCCTCTGTATAACCCCCAGTACAGTAATACTGTCACTAACACTGTATAACCCCCAGTACAGTAATACTGTCACTAACCCTCTGTATAACCCCCAGTACAGTAATACTGTCACTAACACTGTATAACCTGCAGTACAGTAATACTGTCACTAACACTGTATAACCCCCTGTACAGTAATACTGTCACTAACCCTCTGTATAACCCCCAGTACAGTAATACTGTCACTAACCCTCTGTATAACCCCCAGTACAGTAATACTGTCACTAACACTGTATAACCCCCAGTACAGTAATACTGTCACTAACACTGTATAACCCCCAGTACAGTAATACTGTCACTAACACTGTATTACCCCCAGTACAGTTATACTGTCACTAACACTGTATAACCCCCAGGTACAGTAATACTGTCACTAACACTGTATTACCCCCAGTACAGTTATACTGTCACTAACACTGTATAACCCCCAGTACAGTAATACTGTCACTAACACTGTATAACCCTCAGTACAGTAATACTGTCACTAACACTGTATAATCCCCAGTACAGTAATACTGTCACTAACACTGTATAACCCCCAGTACAGTAATACTGTCACTAACACTGTATAACCCCCAGTACAGTAATACTGTCACTAACCCTCTGTATAATCCCCAGTACAGTAATACTGTCACTAACACTGTATAACCCCCAGTACAGTAATACTGTCACTAACACTGTATAACCCCCAGTACAGTAATACTGTCACTAACCCTCTGTATAACCCCCAGTACAGTAATACTGTCACTAACACTGTTTAACCCCCAGTACAGTAATACTGTCACTAACACTGTATAAACCCCCTGTACAGTAATACTGTCACTAACCCTCTGTATAACCCCCAGTACAGTAATACTGTCACTAACACTGTATAACCCCCAGTACAGTAATACTGTCACTAACACTGTATAACCCCCAGTACAGTAATACTGTCACTAACACTGTATTACCCCCAGTACAGTTATACTGTCACTAACACTGTATAACCCCCAGTACAGTAATACTGTCACTAACACTGTATTACCCCCAGTACAGTTATACTGTCACTAACACTGTATAACCCCCAGTACAGTAATACTGTCACTAACACTGTATAACCCTCAGTACAGTAATACTGTCACTAACACTGTATAATCCCCAGTACAGTAATACTGTCACTAACACTGTATAACCCCCAGTACAGTAATACTGTCACTAACACTGTATAACCCCCAGTACAGTAATACTGTCACTAACCCTCTGTATAATCCCCAGTACAGTAATACTGTCACTAACACTGTATAACCCCCAGTACAGTAATACTGTCACTAACACTGTATAACCCCCAGTACAGTAATACTGTCACTAACCCTCTGTATAACCCCCAGTACAGTAATACTGTCACTAACACTGTATAACCCCCAGTACAGTAATAGTGTCACTAACACTGTATAACCCCCAGTACAGTAATACTGTCTCTAACCCTCTGTATAACCGCAGTACAGTAATACTGTCACTAACACTCTATAATCCCCAGTACAGTAATACTGTCACTAACCCTCTGTATAACCCCCAGTACAGTAATACTGTCACTAACACTGTATAACCCCCAGTACAGTAATACTGTCACTAACACTGTATAACCCCCAGTACAGTAATACTGTCACTAACACTGTATAACCCCCAGTACAGTAATACTGTCACTAACACTGTATAACCCCCAGTACAGTAATACTGTCACTAACACTGTATAACCCCAGTGCAGTAATACTGTCACTAACACTGTATAACCCCCAGTACAGTAATACTGTCACTAACACTGTATAACCCCCTGTACAGTAATACTGTCACTAACCCTCTGTATAACCCCCAGTACAGTAATACTGTCACTAACCCTCTGTATAACCCCCAGTACAGTAATACTGTCACTAACCCTCTGTATAACCCCCAGTACAGTAATACTGTCACTAACACTGTATAACCCCCAGTACAGTAATACTGTCACTAACACTGTATAACCCCAGTACAGAAATACTGTCACTAACACTGTATAACCCCCTGTACAGTAATACTGTCACTAACACTGTATAACCCCCAGTACAGTAATACTGTCACTAACACTCTATAACCCCCAGTACAGTAATACTGTCACTAACACTCTATAACCCCCAGTACAGTAATACTGTCACTAACACTGTATAACCCCCAGTGCAGTAATACTGTCACTAACACTGTATATATAACCCCCAGTACAGTAATACTGTCACTAACACTGTATATATAACCCCCAGTACAGTAATACTGTCACTAACCCTCTGTATAACCCTCTGTACCGTTATATTGTCACTAATACTCAGGTAATACAACCAGAAGCACTCAGTGGGAGCCTTACATTAAGACATACTCAGTACATCAGATTATTAATGCTAAACTAAACCTCATTACGAGACCCAGTAAAGTGATACTGTAATTGTTACTGTAACCTACTAGAGTAATACTAGCCTACTTACTGTGACCCCATAGGGTAATACTGCACAATCACAGCACACAATAGCATCAATTATTGCCTAACCTGCTTCCGTACGTCTGCTGCTGGAGATCTACAGGACACACCCACAAACTCTGATTGGCTGCATCTCTAACACAGGACAGGAAATAGGCTTTATAATGATGTGCTCTGTTCTGAACTACAATTCCCAGAATTCACGGGGAGGGGTTAAATTAATGAGGCTAAAAAATCAACTTCATCTGTGAAATGTGATTGGTTTTTGTATTAACCCTTTATTACTACATTGTCTAAAGCATATTAACCCTTTATTTACCTCCGCCTTTTTTAACCCCTTATTACCTCAGATGCACAGTGTGTATTAACCCCTTATTACCTCAGATGCCAAATGCTTATTAACTCCTTATTACCTTACTTGATGCACAATGTTTAACACCTTATTATCTCAGATACTGTACAGTGTACACAATCCTTATTACCTTACCTGATGCATAATGCTTATGAACTCCTTATTACCTTACCTGATGCATAATGCTTATGAACTCCTTATTACCTTACCTGATGCATAATGCTTATGAACTCCTTATTACCTTACCTGATGCATAATGCTTATGAACTCCTTATTACCTTACCTGATGCATAATGCTTATGAACTCCTTATTACCTTACCTGATGCATAATGCTTATGAACTCCTTATTACCTTACCTGATGCATAATGCTTATGAACTCCTTATTACCTTACCTGATGCATAATGCTTATGAACTCCTTATTACCTTACCTGATGCATAATGCTTATTAACTACTTATTACCTTACCTGATGCATAATGCTTATTAACTCCTTATTACCTTACCTGATGCACAATGTTTAACACCTTATTATCTCAGATACTGTACACAATCCTTATTACCTTACCTGATGCACAGTGTGTATTAACCCCTTATTACTTCAGATGCATAATGTGTATTAACCCCTTATTACCTCAGCTGCTTTTTTTGTATTAACTAAGATGTAGTGTGTATTAACTTCTTGTTACAACAGCCAAACAGTGTCAATTGCCCTTATTAACTCAGCTGCTCAGTATTACACCCTCTCAGTGTGTAATTACCCCTTATTACCTCAGCTGCTCAGTATTACACCCTCTCAGTGTGTAATTACCCCTTATTACCTCAGCTGCTCAGTATTACACCCTATCAGTGTTTAATTACCCCTTATTACCTCAGCTGCTCAGTATAACACCCTCTCAGTTTGTAATTACCCCTTATTACCTCAGCTGCTCAGTATTACACCC